>NC_136265.1:161976910-162144410 GCF_964187855.1 Myxine glutinosa | reverse complement strand
GGCCAGGTTATGGAGGGCTTTGTATGTCAAGAGGAGGATTTTGTACTGGATTCTCTGGGGGATGGGGAGCCAGTGAAGCTTGTAAAGGACGGGGGTGATGTGGTCACGGGTCCGGGAATGAGTGAGTAGACGGGCAGCGGAGTTCTGAATGTATTGGAGTTTATTGGTGATTTTTGAGGGTGAACCATAGAGGAGGCTATTGCAGTAGTCCAGACGGGAGGTGATGAAGGCGTGGATGAGGGTTTCTGCAGCCGTGGAGGAGAGGGATGAGCGGAGACGGGCAATGTTTTTCAGGTGAAAGAAGGCTGACTTTGTGATCTGTTTAGTGTATTTGTCGAAGGAAAGGGTTTGGTCAAAGATGACGCCAAGATTCCGGATGTGAGGGGAGGTGGATACTGGGATACCGTCGATGTTGAGGGCAAAGTTATGGGTGGATTTTGTGAGCGTTTTTGGGCCAATGATGATTATTTCAGATTTATCACAGTTAAGCTTGAGGAAGTTGATTTGAAGCCAGGATTTTATTTCAGTGATGCAGTTTGTCAGGATAGAGTGGGTGTCGGTGGAGACGGACTTGGTGGAGATGAAAAGCTGGATGTCATCGGCGAAGCAGTGGAATTGGAGACCATGACGGCGGATTAAGTGACCGAGCGGGGACAGGTAAAGGATGAAGAGGAGGGGGCCAAGAACTGAACCTTGGGGGACACCTTGGGGGAGGGGAGCAGTGGGGGATTTGCAGTTATTGATGGAGATGAACTGGCATCTGTCAGAGAGGTATGATTTAATCCAAGAGAGGGCAGTGCCGGTAACGTTAAAGGTGGATTCAAGTCGGGTGAGGAGGATGGTGTGATCGATGGTGTCAAAGGCAGCGCTGAGGTCGAGGAGGACGAGAATGTTGAGGTTGCCAGCGTCAGAGGAGAGGAGAAGGTCGTTGGTGATTTTGAGGAGAGCAGTTTCAGTACTGTGGTTGGAGCGGAATCCGATTGGAATGTTTGCATCGTTTGCAGTACTCCATTGCACCAAGTGAAAAAGATAAATTCCCTTCATTCCCATTCCCCAAAACTTCCATTTCCCCTTTCGTCAATTGCCATTCGCATTGCCAACCAACAATTGCCGCCATGGCCACGAGGCAGGGTTGGGGAAGAAAGGCGGGTCCCCACCTCGTCATAGAGGGGAGGAGTGAGTCAGCCCCACTCAACCAACCACGAACAAGGGGTTGGACTTGGAGAGGGTGTGGAGAGAAACATCAAGGAGGTTCGCGAAGGTTGAGGGGCGGGGCCTATATAACCCACAGCGGGGCGTTCCCAAAAGGCAGATGAGCTTTTACGGGATGAGCTACGACAAGAGCGGAGTGTGTGGTTTTTTTGGTCAGAGCTGGGTTGGTCGTCAGTGGTGGCCAGTGTTTGCGTAGAGTGGAGGGGTTGCGTTGAGTTGTCGGTGGTGAGGAAGAGTTGGACTAAGCAAGAGAGAAAGAGTCCTGGAGTTAGTGAGAGAGGGAGAGAGGACCCGTCACGCCAGACCCCCCCACCAGCAGCGTTGGCTTGGCTCCACCAAGCAGCTCCGACCCGCTACCCCGCGCACACGACAGGATCGGTGGCATCGGCGGCCGTCGAGGTCCAGCCCGACGTCCCGTGCGGGATCAAACTCCAGCCAGCTCCGTGCCTTCCTCCAGCCACCCACCTCCTGTCATTCCTGCCTGCAATTTCCATCCATTTGCGTACGTGAGTTTGTTTTGTTCGTGCTGTCCTGGGTAGTAACAATAAGTCTGTATAAGCTAAAGATTTCACTGTGTCACCTGCGTCTCATGTCCCTATAAATAAACGTGACTGCTTTCTGTTTGCTTATGTGTGTAAATAATAAACCCAGTTACTCTTCTGTACGTCTTCTTCCTCTTTGCATTTGGTCGCTTTAGAGTTTTCCCGATTGAATAGCGGTGGCGCGATCCGGCCAAAGTTTGGGGTAAATCGGGTTTTAGTTAGGGGAATAACTGTTCGGTCGCGGAGCCTCCGCTCGGCAAACATACCATCTTTAACCGCGTACCGTAACAATATATATATATATATATATATATATATATATATATATATATATATATATATATATATATATGTGAAGAATCAGCTCTTCGTTTGGTGAAGAAGTCCACAAATAGCCTGAAAATGACGCAGTTTTTTTATTAAAGCCAACTTATACAGATCCGGAGGAGACAGACGTCTACAGCAAGCTACAGCAAGAACATGCCAAGTCAAGCCTTCCTGAAAACGCATTGATTCTCATTCACTTATATACGAATACGATTATCAGAAAATCTCCGAGAGAACAAACAAAACTGGGAGAGGTTCCTCCCCGGTGGGCCAAGCCCCCACCGTCATCCGCTCTGTTATTCGGGGGAGTCAGCCCTTCCTTATCATTCGGACCAAATGTTTCCCTGGGCTCCGAGAAAACAGAAATGTAACTCACAAAGAGAAGAGTGTATGCTTAGCCAAACAAACCCATATATTTTATGGGTTTGTGTACATGAGTAATTCAAAGCATGTTTATACAGAGTCATGCGTTGCTGTGATTAAAACAAAATATATATGGTTAACGATAGGTTCATGTCATTCTACTAGCATTACGCAAAAACACGCGCATGTGGGCGTGGTTTTTACGACCAGCCTCGAAAAAAGCACACGTATACAATTGTCCAGCATGACCTCATTTTAAACACAAACTGAAGCATGTTTATTAAAATTCAGGCGCCGCTATGATTATATAATTAATGTTTTTCAAGTTTATATCTGCAATTCGAGCACTCCGCTTGAAACTACACATTCCACGCGCGCATGAACGTCCGACATCCAGCGTCCGATATTCAGCAAAGTCGCAATGACCCACAATGCATTTGGGCACACATCCTCCGAGCAACCTCATACAGCACACCCGTGACTCGTGGCTCGCTCGGCTCTTGCCTGAACACACAATAACTCTACTCTAACTTCCACGGAGCCGCACGGCGGAAACGCAGGTTTGTACCACATTTTAATTAAACGAACATTGCCAGGATTCTCGGATAGACGTTTAATTTCACAACACACATGACAAAAATCCGATTTAAATTCAGAGATCGCCGATCGACCTGGCACAACCATCTTAACGCCATGACGCCACGCCGCCCCCCCCCCCCCCCGTCTTGGCGCGCACCCTCGTGCCTCCGCACGAATCTCAACACTCCCTGCACGCCGCTCTATTCGCGTTCCCGGCGGGGTTTACCTCACGTTGGGACATGCAGTCGGCTGTCATAACAGAGAATTGTCAATAAAGAATCTACGACTTGACATATATATATATATATATATATATATATATATATATATATATATATATATATATAGCTGTGATTTTGCAATAAAGAACACCCCCTCTATTTAATTACACGACAACATGTAGCCTGCAGTTGTCAGTTATTTCTTATTAAATGTAAAGATTAGCTCCCTTCCCATTGTGTCGTAATTAAAGCAGATATGTGTTGTTTAGGCAGGATTCAAACTTTCGTAAAGTGGAAGGAAGACGCTAGTTCATGTGCAAGGAGGCGTGGCTACAAGCACAGTCCACGTGATCAACCGAGACTGTGGTAGGCGTGGCTAAAAGAACAGCCCACGTCACCAGCAGGTAACCAATGAGAGGGTGTGGACAGTGGACACGTCACCAACAAGCAGCCAATGAGAGGTCGTGGACGCATAAGCAGCCAATGAGAGGTCGTGGACACACAAAACAACCAATGAGAGGTAAATGGAACATTCTAAGGAGCTTTTCCACCCGATATAAACCCATGTCCATCGCACTTCGAGTGCTCTCTGCTCCCTCTCGCTGCCCTCTCGTCAGGGTACTTCAAGCTGGCTGCCCGACGTGCTGGTGCTGGAGCTAAGATCGTCACCTGCGTTGAATCGTTCATTCGACCTGGATCGTTGTTCGTGCTGACTGACGCGGCGGCTCGTCCTGCGGACCTTCTTCAAGCTGCGTGTCCTGAACGGGCCGTGATCTGCGCGCAGAAGCTGGCGAACCCAAGTCCGCAGCTGCACGTTGCTCGGTACGAGTTTAACCTGTGTGATTCATTCCCAGTGTGTGTGCGCAAGGCGCCTGTCGGGATTTAGATAGGTAAGAATTGATAAGTCTGCCTCTCGTCATTTTTCTGTGAATTATAAATAAAAGACATGTACATTTTTGTTTCCTTTCATCCTGTTCGTGTACGTCTTTTCCCCCATTGGCCCAGCATAGTCCGAACCGAATTTGACCTTAACAAAGTCCAGAAATCACGCAGCATAACCGTGATTCACACCAGCGCAAAAACTGCTCGGCGCACTCGATTGGAATAAGGTGCGAAATCACGAGAAGGGGGTTCATTTCCCGGTCTTTCTAACCACGTGGTCTTGAAGGTATTTGGGTAGTGACCAATAACCCTTCATCCGTGGTGGGGGGATTGGCATTTGAAGTTGCTAAGATGGATGAGGTTGGGGGGTCTTAACAAAATGTCAAAACAGGGTCTTCGCCCACCCCCACCCCTCCCACCCCCTCCGCCCCCGCCCCCCGCCCCCTTAGTACGTCGACGTCGACAGACCCGGGGTCCGCAGCAATATATCATGTTATGGATATGGCTTAGCAGTTAATTTGGGATACATTATAAAAGTTATTTCATCGTACATGTTTAGCATAAGCACACGTAATAAATGCAAGCTTATTTGACAAGGCAGTGTAGAGATTGTTTGGCGAGCCCCTCGACTTCCTGCACAAAATGTTTGTGTCCAAGTTCCTTTCCCCCACCGATGTGTTTTATGTGGTTTTCTCCATTGTGATCTGTCTTTATGTGTATTTCCCTTTCACAGCATCAACAAGGGGTGCATGTTGCAGCATCCACGTGGCAAAGAAACGCCAAGAACCATGCGCGCCCATGTAGCTTGCATGAGGACTGGATGCGGAGAATCACACGGCTCCAACAGAGGTGGGGACAAATTTTCCCGCAGGACCATCAATGACAGCGATGGGAAGTCCAAAGTGACACCCAGGATGTGGACTATAAATAGCCGCGAGGGCTGCTCAAAGTCGTTGTTGTTGGAGGTTTGTATAAAAAAATAAAAATAAAAATAAAAACCTTTAGAGGCAATTTTTCCCCGCAAAGCGGGGGTTGGCCTTTTTCGGGCACCTTGGTTGTTGTTGTTTTTGGTCCCCTTTTTAAAGCAATGTTTTACGGCCGGATGCCCTTCCTGCCGCCAACCCTGTTAGTCGCCTTTTACGACAAGCAGGGAATTACCAGTGAACTGGTACTCAACCAAGAGTTGCTTTATACCAAGCAACAAATTGATGAGAACCTGTGCCACAGTCATTGGGAAATGTGGCGATCCAAGCACCTATAGTTAATATAGCACATTCAAAATTATGTAATCAGTCTCAGACTTGCTTGGCACGCATGCGCAGAAACACCTGGTAACAAAGTTAAATGGAGTGACCTGGACATAATTAATGCCTGCCAGATAAGGATTGTATTATGAATCGACTGAAAAAAAAAAAACATTTAAAGAAGACACAGCTGAGGTGAAGGTTTGCGGGGCTTGGTGTGGTGAGGAGAAATGAAAGATGTGAAAAGAACAAAGAGTGCAAATGAGGCAAGCGAGCTGTTGAAAGAGAAGGAAAGAGCATGAAGTGCGTAAAGTCCACAAAGTCTGATAAGTCCTGAATTGAAGAAGAAAGTGCAAGAGTGTCAAAGAAAAGTCAGTGTGTCTCAAAAGTCTCTTCGAGTGCCTCTTCTTTCCCAGCATCTCTCCCTTTATTCTTTCACCTCCTCCCCACCCCCTCATCCCCTTCCTCGTGGCTCTATGACCCTTATTGGTGCGTGGGCCATGAGGGCGGATTGACCCTCACCACTGGTGATTGGCCAGGTTCCGTATCTCTGCCTGGCAACAGAGCCCAATTGGTGGGACAGGGACGGGGCCCTTCGTGGTGGATTTCCCGGGAAGGGGGAGTGGTGACAATTGGTGCATACATGTCACTTTACGAGTGCTGAAAGGAAGCCTCGATGATGTCCTTTGAGTGGGCCGGGGATCTCGCTGCACGGGATTGTCCACTAGATTGAAAAGGAATGATTTTGAGATGGAGTTATGTGTGCATGGTGTTGGTGGGAAATGGTTCAAGTTCAGGATGTAGAAAGGAAAAAAATATTAAGTTCTACTAACTCACATTCATAACATCTATCCACATGAATACGATATATACTCGTACTTAATAGCTAAAGAGAATACAAAGGCACTTTGTCCTCCCAGTGGCTCACAACCATGATTATATAATATTGAGCAGGATTGTAAATACCCAAGTGATATATGTGGGAAAATTATGCGCCCAGACAGGGAATCGAACCCAGGTCCTCGGTGTGCTGTACCATTGCATGGCCATCTGAGCTATCTGGGCGACCCCCGACCAATAATGCAATTTTCCCACTTCTATAATTGCCACTCCCATTTCATCATTGCTTCCGGGGCACTCGCTGCCAACCATAGGAGCATTCATATAATTGTGTTACTTTGCCCCCAGTGGTGCCTATAATAGCGGACATGGATTTGTCCTCCCATTGGGGGAAGACCCTCTCGTGAACAGGCCATTGGGTTGTGCCGGTGACCTGAACCTGGGTACCCCCAACATGCATGCAAAATGTTGGGGGTGTTTGGCCAAGGAGTATGGAATTGTATAGGAATCAAGGGAAAGGCTACATACTACACAATCAACCAGCTCTTGTGCATATAGATAGGCCTATAGATACAGAGCTGCACTGTGACACAAATCACATCTAAATCAAAAAATGAGGCAAGAAATAATGTTTTTTTTGCACTAATTATAAGTTCGTTCGAATTTGCTTTTGTTGCGTTGTATTATAACCTCGTACTCAGGTTATGTTTTCACCCCTGTCTGTTTGTAAACAGGATATCTCAAAAAACTTGTAGATGGATTCTGACGAAAGTTGGTGGAGAGGTTGGGGTTGTGACAAGGATGAAAAGATTAGATTTTGTTGAAGATCCTGATCCAAATACTACAATTTTTTAAGTGATTCTTCACCATTGAGAGATAGGGCGAAAAACAATATACAGCACAGCAGTAATTTCAAAAATTTGTGGACGGATTCAGACAAAACTCGATGGATGAGTTTGGTAGGTGACATGAACAAGCGGATTCGATTTTAGTTCAGGTCAGGATCCAGATCCGGACTATCAGTGGGTACAAAAGGTGAACTCTTCAGCCTGGCGGAGGTATGTGAAATCTACCGAGTGCAGTTCTAGTTTACCAATGTGGAAAGTGTGGGTGGAGGTAGATAAAATAAAAACAAGATGAAGACTAGAACGGCACTCAGTCGAGACCATACCTCCGCCTGGTTGGCCATATCACACGATGGTGAGGAATCACTTAAAAAATTAAATAATCATTTCCGAATCCATATTCAGATCTTCACCAAAATCGAATATATTTGTCCTTTTCAGACACCCAACCGGTCCACCAAGTTTAGTCCAAATCCGTTAACAACTTTGAGATATCCTGCTACGTATCGTTTTTGCCCGTATCTCCCAATGGTGAAGAATCACTTTTTAAAAATTCTAGTAGACGGATCCGAATCCGGATCTGCACCTAAACCTAATCATTTCGTCCTTGTCACACTCACCACATCTCTGCCAAATTTCGTCCCAATCCGTCCACCACTTTTTGAGATATTTTGTTCACAAACAAACAAACAAACAGAAAAACAGACAGACAGACAAGGGTGAAAACATAACCTCATCCACCATCACACACGCCACATCTCTGCCAAATTTCGTCCCAATCCGTCCACAACCTTTTGAGATATTTTGTTCACAAACAAACAAACAAACAGACAGACAGGGGTGAAAACAACCTCATCCATCTTTGGTGGCAGAGGTAAAAAGAAGGGAAAGAAGGGGATGAATATGAGGGGCGTGTAACAATTATGGCGAGTTTAAGGAGGAACTAAAGAGTAGTGTGTAGTGGAATAGAGAGGAGAGGGTTTAAACGTCTGAAACATAAACGTTTCTTTCAGTGAGCTGTAAATCATCAAAATCGTGAAAGGATGGCGAGCTCAGTGCATTGCCATGTTGGCCCATAAATCTGTTTATAATGGCTATTTATATATTCATAAGTGAATGAATGAATGAATGAATGGTCGTTTTAAGGCCATTTTCCCCGCCAGAGCAGGGGTTAGCCTTGCGGGCCCCATGACAATCATGGTTCCCTGTTTGAGGCAATGTTTTTATGGCCGGATGCCCTTCCTGATGCCAACCCTTGGTCACGCTCTTATGATGCGCAGGGATACGGTGTACCTATTCTAAATTGGGGTACACACAGTGATCATTCATCCCAGCAAGCTGGTACTCAATTTGCCGACCTCAGAAGGATGACAGGCTGAGTCAACCCCCCTGGCGTTAATTCAGCGATCGACCGGGATTCAAACCCAGGATCCTAGGATCCCAAGCCGGCACCCTAACCGCTAAGCCAACACCAGGGATTTATGTAAATACAGTACAATATGATAATTAAATATACTACAAATCAATGTTGCTAGGAATCAGTGGTTGCTAGGATATGGCAACATACCAAAAACCGTTATAAATAACAGTTTGAACATTCGAAGTGTACAATATAATATTCTATTACAGTACAATATAATACAAGTACAGTACAATATAATATTATTCATGAGATCTTTATGTAAATACAGTACAATATAATAATTAAATATACTACAAATTAATGTTGCTAGGAATCAGTGGTTGCGAGGATACAGCAGCATGCCAAAAACCGTTATAAATGACAGTTTGAACATTCGAAGTGGTTTGATAGAAAGGTAGGTGGTGTGGTCATGCTGGTTGGTAAATTGATGTATTTAAGGGTAAGATGTGAATGATTTAATGATATCATATTATAGAGTGTGTAAGGAAAGTTATAAATATATGATAACACATTAAATCCTATTGCAAGTAAAGTTGGAATAAGTGATGTTGCATTGATGGGTTGACTGACTGCCTGGACGCAACTGAGGTTGTGGATCTACTGATGTACCATCTATTGATGTGGATCCATGATCGAGGTTGTGGATCTGCCGTTTGGAGAGGTCCTGGGCTGAACGGACTGAAACCTCGAGGAAGAACGGTGCCCAGCTGATGATCCATGCAGTCGGGAAACTAGTCAGTTGCTAGTTTGTTTGTATTTTGTTTTCTAGTTTGTTTAATAGTTTATATTCATAAGTGTTGTGTGCAAAATGCGTTTTGGTGCGACCATCACAAAACACATTTTGTACACGACAACACAACATCTGGTTGAAACATCACAACAGATAGCTCCAGGTTCGGCCCTATTTGGCGTTGGTCTTGGCAGACAATAGGACGTTGCTTTTCCAACACCGCTCAGCTGGCCCAGGCCAATGCATGTTGTGAGGGTTATTGTCGACTCAAACTTGTGTGAACACCTGTTTGCCAAGTCTCAAGGCATTTCCACGAATCCTGTAATTTGGACTGCTCTCCAGGTCTTACAGAAATGTATAATCATCTCAAGGCATTTTATAAATAGGGTCAGAGCGTTTAAAATAAAAAACACGATTCCAAACATCCAAAACACACAAAATTCCAAAACACACAAAACAAAACACAAGATTCAAAAACACAAAAATTATTCCGGTGTCTTGGATGTTTTTTTAATTTTATTTATTTATTTATTTTTATTTTGTTTTGCTGTATCTTTACATTTTTCTAACTTTCTCTTAGCCCCTTATCTAGAATGGCATATGCCTTGTCTGGGGGCGATATCCATTAAAAAATGAAAAAACCCGGTGCACCATGACCTGAATGTACACGTGAGAGTCCGAGATATGCTTCCGAGTTCCTAACCCGTGAGTGCTCAGGTAAGGCCCTCACTCACCATCATGACAACCATTGCATGGCAGAGGGCGGGACTTCGTGCTCGGGTAAGACCCTCACCCAGTCATAACAAGCATTGCGGGGTAAACGGCTGTGCCCCGTGCTTGGGGAAGACCCTTACCCAGGCATGACAAGCATTGCGGGGGTAGACGGCTGTGCCCCGTGCTCTGGCAAGACCCTCACCCAGTCATAACAAGCATTGCGGGGTAAATGGCTGTGCCCCGTGCTTGGGGAAGACCCTTACCCAGGCATGACAAGCATTGCGGGGGTAGACGGCTGTGCCCCGTGCTCGGGTAAGACCCTTACCCAGTCATGACAAGCATTGCAGGGTAGACGGCGGTACCCCATGCCCGGGTAAGACCCTCACCCGGTCATGACAAGCATTGCGGGGTAAACGGCTGTGCTCCGTGCTTGGGTAAGACCCTCACCCGATCATCACTAGCATTGCGGGGTAGACGGCTGTGCCCCGTGCTCGGGTAAGACCCTCACCCAATCAGGACAAGCATTGCGGGGTAGATGGCGGTGCCTCTTGCTTGGGCTAAGATCCTTACCCAATCATGACCAGCATTGCGGTGGAGATGGCGGTGCCCCATGCTTGGGTAAGACCCTTACCCAGTCACGACAAGCATTGCGGGGAAAACAGCTGTGCCCAGTGCTTGGGTAAGACCCTCACCCAGTCATGACAAGCATTGCAGTGCAGATGACTGTGCCCCGTGCTCGGGTAAGACCCTTACCCGGTCATGACAAGCATTGCGGGGTAATCGGCTGTGCTCCGTGCTTGGGTAAGACCCTCATCCGATCATCACTAGCATTGCGGGGTAGACCGCGGTGCCTCTTGCTTGGGCTAAGATCCTTACTCAATCATGACCAGCATTGCGGTGGAGACGGCGGTACCCCATTCCGGGTAAGACCCTTACCTGTCATGACAAGCATTGCGGGGTAGACGGCTGTGCCCCATGCTTGGGTAAGACCCTCACCCTGTCATGACAAGCATTGCGGGTTAAACGGCTGCGCCCCGTGCTCGGGTAAGACCCTCACCCGGTCATGACAAGCATTGCGGGGTAAACGGCTGTGCTCCGTGCTTGGGTAAGACCCTCATCCGATCATCACTAGCATTGCGGGGTAGACGGCTGTGCCCCGTGCTTGGGTAAGACCCTTACCCAGTCATGACAAGCATTGCAGGGTAGACGGCTGTGCCCCGTGCTCGGGTAAGACCCTTACCCAGTCATGACAAGCATTGCAGGGTAAACGGCTGTGCCCCGCGCTCGGGTAACCCCCTTACCCAGTCATGACAAGCATTGCGGGGTAAATGACTGTGCCCCGTGCTCGGGTAAGACCCTCACCCAATCAGGACAGGCATTGCGGGGTAGACGGCGGTGCCCCTTGCTCGGGTTAAGATCCTTACCCAATCATAACAAGCATTGCGGTGGAGACGGCGGTGCCCCGTGCTTGGGTAAGACCCTCACCCAGTCATGACAAGCATTGCGGGGAAAACAGCTGTGCCCAGTGCTTGGGTAAGACCCTCGTCCCTCACCCGGTCATGACAAGCATTGCGGGGCAAACCGCTGTGCCCCGTGCTCGGGTAAGACCCTCACCCGGTCATGACAAGCATTGTGGGGTAAACGGCTGTGCCCCGTGCTCAGGTAAGACCCTCACCCGGTCATGACAAGCATTGCGGGGTAAATGGCTGTGCTCCATGCTTGGGTAAGACCCTCACCCGATCATCACTAGCATTGCGGGGTAGACGGCTGTGCCCCGTGCTTGGGTAAGACCCTTACCCAGTCATGACAAGCATTGCGGGGAAAACAGCTGTGCCCAGTGCTTGGGTAAGACCCTCACCCGGTCATGACAAGCATTGCGGGGCAAGCCGCTGTGCCCCGTGCTCGGGTAAGACCCTCACCCGGTCATGACAAGCATTGCGGGGTAAACTGCTGTGCCCCGTGCTCGGGCAAGACCCTCACCCGGTCATGACAAGCATTGCGGGGTAAATGGTTGTGCTCCGTGCTTGGGTAAGACCCTCACCCGATCATCACTAGCATTGCGGGGTAAATGGCTGTGCCCTGTGCTTGGGTAAGACCATCACCCTGTCATGACAAGCATTGCAGGGTAGACGGCTGTGCCCCGTGCTCGGGTAAGACCATCACCCGGTCATGACAAGCATTGCAGGGTAGACGGCTGTGCCCCGTGCTCGGGTAAGACCCTCACCCGGTCATGACAAGCATTGCGGGGTAAATGACTGTGCTCCGTGCTTGGGTAAGACCCTCACCCGATCATCACTAGCATTGCGTTGTAGACGGCGGTGCCCCGTGCTCGGGTAAGACCCTCACACAGTCATGACAAGCATTGCAGGGTAGACGGCTGTGCCCCGTGCTCGGGTAAGACCCTCACCCGGTCATGACAAGCATTGCAGGGTAAACGGCTGTGCCCCGTGCTCGGGTAAGACCCTCACCCGGTCATGACAAGCATTGCATGGTCGACGGCTGTGGCCCGTGCTTGGGTAAGACCCTCACCCAGTCATGACAAGCATTGCGGTGTAAATGGCGGCGCCTCTAAGAACGGTATACGGGAGCTGATGATGACGAAATTGAAATGGCTTTTACCAGTCCAAAGTTTGTATCAAATGGTTGATAAAGTTGAACAATAAAAGGTGTGTCGACTCGTTTTAAATTCTCAGGAACATTGTATCGAAATGTTTCAGCTTCGATGTGAGGGGAAAATGATAGGAAATACTTTTGAAATAGGCCTTGATTTTAGGTAATTAAAAAAAATTAAGCAATCTATATAATTATACATAGCAGCGAATCGGAATTATTACGATAAAGGGAAGGCGAGATAAGCAAAATGAAGAGGTGACAAACCGGATATAATAAGGAAGAAAGCGGCGACGTTTCGGGTTAATTAATAGTAATACTGACCAGCACCGCCATGTCCTGCTCTGTAACCCGACTCGGTGCTTTCTTCCTCTGGCCAAACAGGTTCCCCATGGAGGGAAAATGAGCATCGCCAGTCCCACTGGCCGTTCGGCTTGTGGATGGATCGGGAACAGGATGCCAACGATACGATTGAGAAGTGCTGTTTTTACAAACACCAGAGAGCGCTCCACGCACGTCGTCGGCAAAGTCACTGTAAAAACTGAGAAACTTCTTCTTCACTCTTCGGTAAATTCCCGGAACAATAATCTTCTTCTTCTTCAAAATATTTCAATCTACGGGACGTTCTCTTCTTCTTCACCATCAGTCAATATCTCGGATTAGTTAATCTTCTTCTTCTTTTGAGTATTATGGCGTTTTCAGAACCGTGAGGCTCTATACACGCCACGCGCCTGAACATAACTGTGTTGCAAAGAAAATATATTGAAAAGGAGGCCTATGGGATATCCATAAAACTTTATAGGTCTCCCACACGCTTTCACAAAGTTTAGGACCGCCTTGCACAAACGAGGATGCTTCTGGTTTAAATGACCAAAAATGACGGGCAGGTCAGACCCACTGACCCCCTCCTCTCTAACGATTTTAAATAGGAGCGACCTCGGTCCATCATATAGGCGACATCCCATAAATAAGTGGGATAAATCTTCGGGTTCCCTCCAGGCTTCGCAAGTCCCGGAAGGGTGACACCCTGTCACGTGAAGGTACGCATGAAGGCGACAGTGCCCAGGTCTAAGCCTGGGGAGAGCCACCTGGTCTTTGTGGGGCAACTGGGGTCGCCGAAAAGGGGGGGTCACGTCTGGATTTTTTCACGCCCTGTAACCTGTTGCCCTGTAACAGAACCTACCCTTCGTGGTGGTGTTCCACTGGAATTGCCATTTTTAAACAATCTTGTCCCTGGCCACATTCACAATTTCAGACGGTCCCAAAGGGATTTGGGTGACACATTCGGATGTGATCGCACACTTGGCTGCAAGATCGCAGGCCTCGTTCCCTCCGATGCCCACATGAGTGGTATCCAGCACAGATTGACCACAGATCCTCTCTAACTAGCAATGTTGATCAGGTGCAGTACTTCGAGCACCAAGTCAAATCTGCATCCCTCCTGTAAAGACTCTAGTAGTCTACTCTCCCCCATAGATCCAGGTGGATTTGAAGCATAGTAAGAGTCCATGGGGGCCATATTGGAACTTTATTGAAGGACTCAATGGGCAAGAGGTCCAGACCCATTTCGCCCGCTACCCGCCTAAAGGCCATCCCGAAGGGAGCGGAATTTAGATTTTTGCCCCATGCCCGCTCTAGCAGGGAAAATGGCCTTAAAATGCATGTTGTGTGTGTTGCCTCATACTCCCAACAGTCTGCAAAAACAGCTTGGACTGAGTGATTGGTCCCAAAGGATATATATTTGGCCCAGAATTTTAGCCGGGACACCTCCCAGCAGAGGGATAGAGGCATCACACTGGCCTCCACCAAAAGGGCAGAGATAGGCGTCCTCACGAAAGCACCCAGACAGACACGCAGGGCTTTAGCCTGAATGGCTTCAAGTTTTCTGCGGTTGGTTTTTGACATGTCTGAAAAAACCTGGCTACCATAGTCCAGATGAGGGTGGATAACGGCTTTGTACAGGAGAAAAAGACTTCTCTGGTGGCCTCCCCAGGAAGTGCCAGTGAGGCATCGAATTAGATTTAGGCCCTTGGTGCATTTGACTGCGACCTTAACGTGGGAGCTCCAGGTAAGCCCCTTGTCGAAAATAACACCCAGGAACGACACTTCAGAAGATGCTCTGAGGATGGTTCACCAACTGATATTGATGTGTCCTGGACCATCCTCTTGCAGGAAAAAATTAAGAACTTGGATTTGGGCCCAGACAACTGGAACCCCCACTTTTGGGCCCACAGCTCCATCAAGCCGATATCAGCCTGAATTTTCCTTAACGCAAAAGCTAAGTTTTTACTCTGGACCCACAAGGCTATGTCGTCCGCAAACAGCAGCATCTTGGCGTGGATCCCTGGGAGGGAGTCTATATCATTTATCATAATGTTGAAAAGTGTAGGGTTTAAGCAGCTGCCCTGGGGGACCCCTTCTTTCAGATGAAAGTAGGAAGAGAGGGTCTGCCCCACTCTCACTCGAAATGATCTGGTGGCAGGGAAATCCCAGATCCACCAAAACATTTTGCCACTGATGCCGAGATGGTGCAGCTTGTAAAGCATGCCTTCCTGCCAAACGGTATTGTAGGCTTTGTGAATGTCCAGGAAAACACCAAGAAGCGACCCCTGATTAATGAGGGATTTTCTCATCTCATTAGCCAATAAAACAATGCTGTCGATAGCTGAATGGCCCCTTCAGAATCCGCTCTGGGATTCATTCAACAGGTTGTTCCATTCGAGGAAGAAAACAAGGCGACTGTTCACCATCTTCTCCATTAATGTCCTTCACACCGAGATGAGGGAGATAGGGGCGGTATGACGACGGGTTTTGGGGATTTTTCCCCGCTTTAAGGAATGGGACGACTATAGAATGTTTCCACTCATGGGGAAGTTCTCCTAAAGACCAAACTCTATTAAATAGGCCGAGAAACACGCCCGACACCTTGTCTTCCATATTCTTGAACATATAAAAGGCCAATAGGTTGGGGCCAGGGGCACTGTTCCTAGATTTATGAACCGTTTGCCTAAATTCCCAGAGGGAGAAGTCCAGGTTTAGAGGGGAATTGTCGGGACACCAGTCATTGAGGAATTATCTGTGCTGGGTCTGGAACTGGAACCTGGACACCTTGGACTCCCTGTCGGTGTTGTTTTCTCTAATCAAGTCAGAGAAATGTTTGCCCACGGCCTCAGCCTTGTCCTTATTAGTAGAGGAGGTTCCATCAGGGGAAATGAGTGCAGGGATGACCATTCCCCCGTCTTTAATACCGCTCATGGATTTCACCTTCCTCCAAATGGATTGAAGAGAGGAGTCCGGGCTAATGGCTGAACAGAAGCACTGCCAAGAAGCAGTCTTGGCACGTTTTATGACCTGCTGGGCCTGGGCTATTTTCCTCTTGTACTCTATTACATCGTCCATCCTTAAGGATTTTCTCACTTTCTTCAGAGCCTCCCTCCTTTCCCAGATGGCCTTCTCGCACTCTACATCCACCCAAGGCACTTTGGTTTTCTTGCCGGTGAGCTTCTGCAGGTAGGGATTGTTCCCTGGGTGATGGCCTTCATGGTCTAAACTAAAGAGCTGTTGAAGTCCGCAGTGTTCCCACTTGCAAGATCTTCCCTCACTCCCTCGGAGCACTGACGAGAAAAGGAAGCCCAGTCGGCCTTGGAGAAATTACAGGAGGGAGAGCCACCTGCAGCCTCGATGTCCCTTTCAAATAAAAGATTTGTGAACACTGGAAAGTGGTCGCTCCCCAGATTATCCCCGTGCACCCACCACTTGCATCTTGCTGCTGCAGACGAAGAGATGAAGGTGAGATCAAGGGGGGAGGTTTTCCCCAAGGATGGATTTAAGCAGGTCCCACGACCGTCATTTAACGGCACCAGGTCGAACTCCTCAATGATGCTTTCGATGCACTCCCCATTTTTTTTCCGTGATATTGGTGCCCCAAAGAGAGTTATGGCTATTGAAGTCTCCACACCAGATTACGACCCCTGAGCACTTCCTGAGCACCTCCTGGAGCAGACTGAGATTCAATGATTTGCAGGGATTGTTTAGGTTTATGATCGATAGACCTTCCCTCGAACCCTGATTACAATCGATTCCAGTTCGGCATCAGAATCCATTTCCTCGAAGGAAATGCCGAGCTTAACAAAAACCCCGCAACCTCTTCCACTCCCCCTCACTCTATCCTTGCGGATGAAGGTATAATCAGGGATCCAGAATTGCTTGGGACTTTTGAGCCAGGTTTCTTGGATACATATGATGTCTGGTCAGGGTGTTAGGTCAATAACAAACTTTTTTAATTCATCACCATGGGCCGCTAAACTTCTTGCGTTCCACTGAATTATTATCATTACTCCATGGATGAATCCTGCTACTGCCTAGAGTGGTCATTGCACCGGACTTGAATAACTTATTGATCTCCTTGGAGGAAATCCCCTCCTAACCCAGATGTTTCTGGGCTGTGGCAGAGATTATGCCTATTTTCTCTGTTCTTCTTTTGGCTTGGGCTGCACAATTAACAACTTCCGTGATGAAGCCAATAAACCCCAGTTTTGAAAAGTTCATGCCCATACTGGTTCTTGACCCTTGGTTTGGCATTCTTGATCCCTCGTCTTGGTCTGGACTCCCACTGATCTTGTTAGAGTTGGGGCCTGGACTGCAATTATGGGGGCTGGGATGATGCCTTTTGCAGGGGCCTTGACCTTGGGGACCTTGCGGACAGCCTCTGCATAGGATAGCTTCCCTGATGTTTATATACACAAAGAATTAAGTTAAGCACCCCTACACAAAGAATTAAGTTAAGCACCCCCTAATCCTGTCCTGAACCTGAACCCCCTCGAGCACGTTTGGGACATGTTGGGACGACAAATTGCGAAGATGGTCCCTCCAATAGCCAATCTGGATGAATTGGAACGTGCATTACATCGGGAATGGAACAACCTGCCACAGCAACGCATACGACGGCTTACAGGGTCTATGAGACGTAGGGTTGAGTCAGTGATCCGATCACGTGGGTCCTACACACGTTATTGACGCAAAGATCGCTAGAGGTCTTCTCAGAACAATGACTGTACGTTAGAAAACATAAACGTCATCCACACTGTCCGTGATGGACCTATAGCTCCATACTTAAATTGAGGTGAAAATATGCCTAAAATTCCCAAAAAATTCCACCTTAAATTATTCAGAATAAAATATTGAAAACGGCATGATTGTTATGTTTTTATGTGACCATAATATCACTTCTCCAGAAAATATAGCAATATCATGGGTATATTACACTGTTTTGACGACAACAAACTTGTAATGTGCGAGGTTGTAAAAAAACGGGGGGGGGGGGTGCTTAACTTAATTCTTTGTGTATATTTGTTGGATCTGGATGGCCCTCTGGAATTCAGGGCACCCTCTATAGCCTGTGCTGTTCTCCCCGCCACAGTTGGCGCAGAACATCTTGGAACTAGTACAATCCTGGCGACCGTGGTCTCCGTAGCACCTGCGGCAATGCTGCTTACCCCTACAAGACGGAGCAGTGTGGCCAAACTTCTGACACTTGTAGCATCTTAGTGGAGGGGAAACATATTCCTGGACGGAAAAAGCCTGATAACCCAGAAACACTTTGGGGGGAAGAGCCAGGCTGGCGAAGGATCGAACCACCGATGATGTTTCCACCTTCACCCCTTCCCTTATTGCAGTGAGCCGGCGGGCTTCCACAACTTCCATATCAGCTAAGTGGGTCTTTATGTCAGTTATCTCGACCGATGGGGCAATACCATAAATCACACCACGACTTTCCCGCAGCGATCTAGGGGATGAGGCAGGAGCCGGGACCTTACCCTCTTCATGCCAAATCCTTGTGGGGCCCTGTTCGCTGACGGCTGAGCCTCATCCTCCTCGTCCCCGGACCTACTACCCATTATCACACCCCACCCCCACCCATCACACCTCCTGAGGGGATAGGGTTCAACCCACTGAACCACTGACTAGACTAGACGATCGGTCTCGACTGCCTCTCGATCACGCCAAGCCCTCAAACCCGGAAGCGGCCGACCATAGGCATAAGGAGGAATGAGCATTGAGCATCAACCGGCACCTCCACTACCACTACCAATCGCTCATATTAACGGTAGAAGTATAAATATAGTGTATAAATCAATATTAAGTTTCACCAAATAAGTTGTTACCTCTTAAATCAAAACTGCGCTGTTGGGTGGTATTTAATAAGATAGACTGGTATCGAATTGTGCACGTCGTGCTGGATTTCTTTAGTTCGAGGAAGCACTGCACTGTGCGCATGCGCTAAAAATGTATCACGTGATGAGTGATTAGTGAAAGCATGATCCGGGTAGACATTCCCGTTTCAGGTAAGAAAAGTTTATTTAGTCGTTGCATTGGAGATGAATGTATTGTTACGGTTCACGGTTAAGGATGTTGTTTGCCGAGCGAAGGCACCGCGACCTAACAGTTTCCCCGATTCACCCGATTCACCCAGACGTTGGCCGTATCGCGCCACAGCTATTCAATATGGAAACCTCTAAAGCGACCGAATGTAAAGAGGAAGAAGAAGAAGACGTACGGAGGAATAACAGGTTTTATTAATTATTTTCACAAGCCAAAGCAGAGAGCAGTTGGGTATATCTATCTATAATTCCAGTAATCTCTGTGTGTGGTCTGTGACCGCTGTTTCTCGACAACCACGGGTCCGATATACTTGAAACTTGCCAGGTATATTGCTGGGGACCTGAGGATGTGCCTTTTCAAGGTTTCATATTAATCGGAGAAGTAGTTACCGAGCTATGTCCAAAAAACGATTCAACCAATCAGAGAGCAGCGAGCTATCACGTGTGCCGAACGTGGCGAACAGACTCTGCCTCGGACGGCACATTTGAGAGCGTATTCATTTATTTCCCGTTGGCAAACTATGTTGGCGCTATGTTGGCGTTAAACTATGTTTTAAAACTAATTAAAACTAATTTGCGATTCTTTCGCTTTCCTGCGCGTTTGTGCACGCTATGGCGATTTCTTTACCAAACTCCGCAAGCCGTTCGCTTTGGACCAAACCATTTCATGTAAATAGAGGGGGGGGGGATTGTCACCGTACTCGCAAGCCGTTCGCTTTGGACCAAACCATTTCATGTAAATAGAGGGGGGGGATTGTCACCGTACTCGCAAGCCGTTCGCTTTGGACCAAACCATTTCATGTAAATAGAGGGGGGGGATTGTCACCGTACTCGCAAGCCGTTCGCTTTGGCTTTGCGAATGGACCAAACCATTTCATGTAAATAGAGGGGGGGGGGATATAATTTTAGATATCTATCTATAATTCCAGTAATCTCTGTGTGTATGTATGTATGTATGTATGTATGTATGTATGTCTGTGACCGCTGTTTCTCGACAACCACGGGTCCGATATACTTTAAACTTGCCAGGTATATTGCTGGGGACCCGAGGATGTGCCTTTTCAAGGTTTCATATTAATCGGACAAGTAGTTACCGAGCTATGTCCAAAAAACGATTCAACCAATCAGAGAGCAGCGAGCTATCACGTGTGCCGAACGTGGCGAACAGACTCTGCCTCGGACGGCACATTTGAGAGCGTATTCATTTATTTCACGTTGGCAAACTATGTTGCCGTTAAACTATGTTTTAAAACTAATTACGTGCACGCTATGGCGATTTCTTTACCAAACTCCGCAAGCCGTTCGCTTTGGACCAAACCATTTCATGTAAATAGAGGGGGGGGGGATTGTCACCGTACTCGCAAGCCGTTCGCTTTGGACCAAACCATTTCATGTAAATAGAGGGGGGGGATTGTCACCGTACTCGCAAGCCGTTCGCTTTGGACCAAACCATTTCATGTAAATAGAGGGGGGGGGGGGGGGATATAATTTTAGATATATATATAGTACGGGCATGCCCTAGTATATATAGTACGGGCATGCCCTAGTACAGAAAATGGAAGGAGCA
The DNA here is from genome assembly GCF_964187855.1 of Myxine glutinosa. Taxonomy (NCBI): domain Eukaryota; kingdom Metazoa; phylum Chordata; class Myxini; order Myxiniformes; family Myxinidae; genus Myxine; species Myxine glutinosa. The sequence goes on along the minus strand of NC_136265.1, from coordinate 162,123,931 downwards.
GGCACACAGTGAAATCTTTAGCTTACCTATACAAGCTTAATTAATAAACCCCAGGACAACGTTAAAGACAGACGGACGATCACACTTACACGGGGAAATGCAGGCAGGAATGAATGGCTTGGAGATGGGTGGCTTTTAGAGGCAAGGAAGGTTCAGCGAGTACTGGGCACGGTCGGGCCAGAAGGCACCGCCGTCAAGAAGCCGAGCTTTGGTCCCAAACTGCGCGGGCGAACTTCCTTTCTCTGTACTGCTGCCTCGTGCGCTCCTTGCGTTGCCCTGGTCCGCTTTTCCTGCAGCGCGGCACGTCTCATGGCGGCTCGGTCACACCTGCTCGTCTCCAGCGCATCTCCTGGACCCATCTCAGTCAAAGCTCATCTCGTATCTCCTTGGGGAGCGTCCCGCGGCGGGTTATATAGGCCCCGCCCTTCACCCTTTGCGAACCTCCCCCAAACGTTCTCTCTCTGCCCTCTCAAGCCAAACCCCTCGTTCTGGGTTGGATGAGCGGGGCCGACTTACTCCTCCCCTCTATGACGAGGTGGAGACCCGCCTTTCTTCTTCGGCGTTACCTCGTGCGTAATGGAGTCAAATGCAGCAAAGTGGACGGCAGATGGAAATGCAGCAAAGTGCCTAAAGAGGCAATTGCAGCAAAGTGGCGAACCTGGCACTTGGAAGCTGCCATGGGGCGTCAGAGGGCCTACTCTTATTTAATTCGGTGCAATGAAGAGTCAAACTAGTGGGAAACACATCCTTAGCCTACACAGAGAATAAGGGACTAACTATTTAAAAGGATATATCGTGTCCTGTGTGTAGGTTTATGGAATTAACTAAGAGGACGAGCTGCGACCATTCTTTACATTATGAGGGTCAGTTACACACAACAAAACCATACTTTTCACATTCGTTACACTTTCTCAAAATTGTTACACTTCTCAAATTCGTTACACTTCTCATATCCGTTACACTGCACCCTCCTTCCTTCAGGCCCGTACTCGGGCCTACAAAACTTTAACTTAGTGTGACACGTAGGTGTAATTCCCTCTACAATTAACCTGACCCTGAGTGTGACAATTTTAAAACACAAATAAATATGTCCCCCTGCTGCATTGCACCCTGCCTAACAGATTTGCGCCCACAGGATAACCGAATTACGGAATTGTCTTCAAGCTATACATTTACGGTGGGGAGCATTATTTACAGTGATGTTCTTTCTTATTTACAATGCAACCCAGGACCTGTGTTTTTTTTTCTTTTCTTTTTAGGGAAACAAAGAGAAGGAAATTCCTGTTGGGAGGGAGGAGACAGCACGCATTGCATCGATGCACCAGTACCAATAACACCAAAGCACCCAAAAGCACCCAAACGCACCAACCAGTGCACAGTCATTACTGTTTGCAATAAACACACAAAAAAAACAACTGGTGGTGGTCTTCTTCTTCTCTGCTGGGCCGATGTTCTTCCCGATGTCTTCTTGCTTCATGCGGCCTACTTGGACATATAAAAAGCACAAACCGTGTCCATTTTTATTTAGGGCCACAGGGGCCAACTAAGGGTGGTCCACCTGTTTGGCATAGGTGCCACCTTACCGAGGTCCGCAAGCAAGATTCCCTGGCCACTATGGCCGGTCTCCAACAGAGGTGCCCTGCCCCAGAACCTGGGGTCCATCAAGTGGTACTTGGCCGCAGAACAGCGGTCCATAAAGTGGTACATCAATGCAATGCATGCTGGTTGAGAGGGTCCTGGCACACAAGACGACCTCCGCACGCTCCCCTCAACACCCAGTGGCGCACAGTCCTCAGGTAGGAGACAAAAGGGGGGGAAAGACAGATCAGCAAGGGGTAAGGTCACAAGGGTACACATCAAACAAGGCAATGCAAGGCGAAGTGCGTATGGAGAGCGAAGTGAGAAAGCTCGTCCCTACCGTACGTCACCCCCCCCTGTCACCTACTCTACCCTTGCCCTTACCCCATATTTACAAAATCTACACCTTTACAAATCCGTCGCTACCGTCACATCTTCCCCATATTTCCCCTACACCAAATTCGTCTCCACAATCCCTCTATCCAAAATTTGCCATCACCCAATTCATCATCAACCCTCATAAGGAGGAAGAGATGGAACATCAAGGCACAATGTCACACCCACGTCATGATGCGTCTCACATTCCAACATTTGCATCAATAAAAATAATAAAAACCACCTGGCATGGTGTGGAGTACCTGTCACCTCAGGTGAGTGGATGCAGATGGTGCAAGGAGATTTTCATCCTAACTACTTTCTAAATGACATTAACACGTTTTACACTACCCGGGGTCTTTCCCTGCCAATCCATTGGCCAACTTACACTATGGGTTCTAAAAACCAATTCCCATTGAACAAACTGTGGTGCTTCTCCATTTTGGGGTCTCACTCCCCCGATTCATCTCCCGGTGCCCTTGCACAATTTCTGGGCTGAGACGTGTAGCTCTCCCAGCAGGTCTACCCACCTGCACACCTCCACCACTGTAGTTGCCACCCGAGCTTACCTAGCTCCTCACCCTAACCTAACTAACTGGGGAAGGCCCCTCCTGGCTCTGTCACCCCACTCGGTGCCCTCTGGCACTGGGCTACCCGGGTCCGTCCTCCGGATCCTCGGGCCCCATCCACAACTACCGGCTCCCAGAGCCCACCTGCGGCCTCACCTGGCCGACATCCTCACAGTGGTGGAGTGCCCAAACCAACTACACACACTAACAGGCTACACGCCCAGCCATTTCCACAACACTAATGCACCCATCCAAATACCATTCTTCCACCACGCACCACAGATGCCAATATCCAACCACAATTTACCTATACCCTCTACCTAACACTTACACTACCCTCCCCGGGTATTCGTGATGGGGGTCCATCCTTCCCCCACTCACACCTTCGCTCCATCCACTCCACTCCATAGTTTCCACCATACTCACTCCACGACCATCCATTCCAATACTCCATATACTCCACACTCCATGTATTCCACATTCCATGTATTTCACACAACCATTTATTCCATACACCTGTTGGTGCACACCTGTGCACTCACACCTGGTGCCACCTGCACCCTCCTTCCTTCCTGGACCATTTGGTCAACACCACACGCAATCACCACTACTCCCTCATACACTGCTCCATACACCTGTTCCGTTGCACACCTGTGCAATCACACCTGTTCACCATACACACGGCATCATCTAATCTACCTGGTGCCCTGCTAACTTAGTGCTCCCCGTCTTCCCTTTAAACTAAGCACATACCACGTCATTATCATCCACACTACCCTCTCTGCGTCCCCACTACAGGTGTCATTGTCACTACCTAATCTTAACGTCACCTAAGGTCATCTTCTAGGTCCCTACACATTATCCAAACCCTCCCTCGGCGAGCTTACACTGCCATAAACCCCATAAATCTAGTGCTCCTTTGCCCCCGCTGTGAGGGATGGTGGATTGGCCATCCCATCACATGGGGCATCTCTTACTATTAATTTTGCTCGTCCAATTTCCACAAATCAAAAATTTTCCAATTATCTGCCAATTCTACCCACTATTATAAATTTCGTATCAAATCACTATCACTATCATCATCATCATCACAGTCCGCTATATCCTAGCCTCGGTGCGTCATGACATCATTAAAACCCGGCTTCGCAAAGCCGAGCAATGAATTCGGGTGGTTTGGTCGCCTGCAGGTTGAATCCGTCCGGCTTTCGGTTCAAGGGAGGTGGTTTGGTCGGGCCGAGATTCCACGCACCATCTCGGCGCGGTACCTTGCGGTCCCGGGCCCGATGGCTCAATCTCCCCTGGTCGGAACCCCGTCCCCACGAGGGGGTACCGTTCCGCTCCCTCCCACTCGCCCTTGAACCGTACCGGTCACCTCGCCCGACAAGGTCCGGACTCGACCGTGCGGGGCGGGGCCAAGCCCGAATCGGCAACGATGCTTTGAAGAGAAGCGACGCAGCATCGATCCGCGCCTGGCCTCGCATCCAACAAAGCACACCGCGCCCCGAGTGCTCGCATCGGCTATCCGTCGCTCGAACCGCTAACCCGGTTACCGTCGATGCTTCACCTGCATGCTCACATGCATACGCTACCCCTTTCACCCTCACCGAGCTCGGTGCTACAACGCCGTCCGTACATTCCACCAACGCTCTCCCCGTTACACACCACCCCTCTCTCGCACACTCGCTGTTCGCACACTCGCCGTTCACACACTCCCTTAACACACCTCGCGCACCGTCTTGAGCACTCTCCCTCGGTACGTACTCCGTACCACTCAACATGGGCGTGCACCCTTGCATCCACCCACTAACGCGCTCACATGGGCTCTCCCACACCCGCGCCATGACCAACTCAGGTGTGCTTCCTCGCACACCCTCAACCATTCCAAGCGTGCATTCTCGCACCCGCTCCACCACCAACTTACTCTCCGGGTCACTCTCACCCTCGCACGTACACTCCGTATCGCTCTCACTCCTTGTGTCACACTCCGTACACCCCGACGTGCATTCTCGCTCGCACTCGGTATCACACTCGCACTTCGTAACACGCTCACCCCTTGACGCACACTTTTTATTGCTCTCACTCCTTGTGTCACACTCCGTACACCCCGACGTGCATTCTCGCTCGCACTCGGTATCACACTCGCGCTTCGTAACACGCTCACCCCTTGACGCACACTTTTTATTGCTCTCACTCCCTGTGTCACACTCCGTACACCCCGACGTGCATTCTCGCTCGCACTCGGTATCACACTCGCGCTTCGTAACACGCTCACCCCTTGACGCACACTTTTTTTCCACACGCGTGCCATTTCCACTCACACGGGACCCTTCACCAACGCCCGGATGCTTCCTCGATCCCAAGCGCGCGAAAATTCTTTTGTCGCTAAACATCCTCTTACAAAATCTCCCCGCACAATACACAGCACGACTCACCTGGGGGATCCTTTTCTCCACGCGCACCTGCAAAGTCTTTATTTGGTTAGTAAGAACATCATCATGATTTGAGCAGGGACTTTGCACATTTTCCATTTCTCCCTGCAATTCCCGGGCTACCTCCGTCATCTCTTCAATTTTAATTCCCAGCACTGCTTTTTCTTTATCCACCTCAACGACCGCTGGCTTTAATAAAACACCCTCTTCTACCTCAGCGGTCGCCGGCTGCTCCAAACCCCGTGTCGCGATTTCTACCCCCGTCATTTTACCCGCACTTTCCTCCGCTTCACTCAACCAGCGCTTCTCGACCCGCGTTACCTCCTCGTGCACCCCTGGGACCCTTTCGCCCAACCTGCGGTCTCTGTCCCTCTGCTCCCTTTCCTCCTTATCGGCCCTCATTCCGTTCGTTATTGCTTCAATTTTGTTTCCCAAGTCATTTTTGATTTGCTCCCTCATCTCGGCCATAAGGGCCTCCATTCCAGCCATAAATGATTGCATTTCTTCAACCGTTGGTACAGAGGGCGCGGATCTCGCCGCCATGTGCGAGGAGCCATTTTGTGCCCCTTCAACCACGTGCGCGAGGACGCCATTTTGCACGCCTGGAACCTCCTCAACCACCTCATTGTTCTCCTCTACTTCGTCCCTCTGATCCTGGGTTACTCCTAACCCCTCTTCTAGCTCACCCACCTGCATCCGATCGCCTTGACCAGCCATGGCGCGATTTCAAAATTCGGGTTTTTCTTTAACAAAACAAATTTCGGCCGCTCCAAATTTTGACCAAATTTTTTTTTCTAAATGTTTTAAAAATTTGGTTCGGGCCCCGAATCTCACTCCCAGACACCAATTGTTACCCCAATTGTACAATTGTGTCCAAAATTTGGGCTAAATAAATTTAGTCCCAGGTCCGAATCTGACACTCCTGACACCAATTGTTACGGTCCGCGGTTAAGGATGTTGTTTGCCGAGCGAAGGCACCGCGACCTAACAGTTTCCCCGATTCACCCGATTCACCCAGACGTTGGCCGTATCGCGCCACAGCTATTCAATATGGAAACCTCTAAAGTGACCGAATGTAAAGAGGAAGAAGAAGAAGACGTACGGAGGAATAACAGGTTTTATTAATTATTTTCACAAGCCAAAGCAAAGAGAGCAGTTGGGTATATACAGAAAATGGAAGGAGCAGGCACACAGTGAAATCTTTAGCTTACCTATACAAGCTTAATTAATAAACCCCAGGACAACGTTAAAGACAGACGGACGATCACACTTACACGGGGAAATGCAGGCAGGAATGAATGGCTTGGAGATGGGTGGCTTTTAGAGGCAAGGAAGGTTCAGCGGGTACTGGGCACGGTCGGGCCAGAAGGCACCGCCGTCAAGAAGCCGAGCTTTGGTCCCAAACTGCGCGGGCGAACTTCCTTTCTCTGTACTGCTGCCTCGTGCGCTCCTTGCGTTGCCCCGGTCCGCTTTTCCTGCAGCGCGGCACATCTCACGGCGGCTCGGCCACACCTGCTCGTCTCCAGCGCATCTCCTGGACCCATCCCCATCAAAGCTCATCTCGTATCTCCTTGGGGAGCGTCCCGCGGCGGGTTATATAGGCCCCGCCCTTCACCCTTTGCGAACTTCCCCCAAACGTTCTCTCTCCGCCCTCTCAAGCCAAACCCCTCGTTCTGGGTTGGATGAGCGGGGCCGACTTACTCCTCCCCTCTATGACGAGGTGGAGACCCGCCTTTCTTCTTCGGCGTTACCTCGTGCGTAATGGAGTCAAATGCAGCAAAGTGGACGGCAGATGGAAATGCAGCAAAGTGCCTAAAGAGGCAATTGCAGCAAAGTGGCGAACCTGGCACTTGGAAGCTGCCATGGGGCGTCAGAGGGCCTACTCTTATTTAATTCGGTGCAATGAAGAGTCAAACTAGTGGGAAACACATCCTTAGCCTACACAGAGAATAAGGGACTAACTATTTAAAAGGATATATCGTGTCCTGTGTGTAGGTTTATGGAATTAACTAAGAGGACGAGCTGCGACCATTCTTTACATTACGAGGGTCAGTTACACACAACAAAACCATACTTTTCACATTCGTTACACTTTCTCAAAATTGTTACACTTCTCAAATTCGTTACACTTCTCATATCCGTTACAGTATGTAATTAGAGTGTGAAGGGTCCTCAAATGGCGGACCGCGTCCACATCCGTATCTGGACAGTTTTCAGCAGTTTTCCTTGCAATTGATTTGATGCATTATATATATAAAAAATTGAATTCTGAGCGATTAATTGCTTAGAATAGACGGCGAATCAGTGGAATATTGATGGATTGGGAGGTGAAGTTCCCTTGGAAATCCCACGTCTTGTAAAATGTAATTGTTATGCAACTTCAACAATATCATACAAAGATCAGTTAAATGTAGCATCACTGTAATTTAATATTGTCGAGATACTTGCTCCCAAAACATGTTGCTTCATTAAATCTTCACATCCGAGCTCCTACCCCATCGAGAGCAGCATTTGATGGAGTCATTGAGGTGGCATTTGATGGGGTTATTGAGGGCAGTATTTGATTGAATCATCGAGGCGGCATTTGATTGAATCATCGAGGCGGCATTTGATGGAATCATCGAGGTGGCATTTGATGGAATCATCGAGGCGACATTTGATGAAATCATAGAGGAGGCATTTGCTGGAATAATCGAGGTGGCATTTGATGGAGTCGTCGAGGCGGCATTTGATGGAGTCATCGAGGCGGCATTTGATGGAATAATCGAGGTGGCATTTGATGGAGTTATTGGGGGCAACATTTGATGGAATAATCGCGGCGGCATTTGATGGAATCATTGAGGTGGCATTTGATGGAATCATCGAGCCGGCGTTTGATGGAATCATCGAGGCAGCATTTGATGGAGTCATCAAGGTGGCATTTGATAGAATCATTGTGGCGGCATTTGATGGAGTCATTGAGGGCAACATTTGATGGAATCATTGAGACGGCACTTGATGGAATAATCGAGGTGGCATTTGATGGAGTTATTGAGGGCAACATTTGATGGAATAATCGCGGCGGCATTTGATGGAATCATTGATGTGGCATTTGATGGAATCATCGAGCCGGCGTTTGATGGAATCATCGAGGCAGCATTTGGTGGAGTCATCAAGGTGGCATTTGATAAAATCATTGTGGCGGCATTTGATGGAATCATTGAGGGCAACATTTGATGGAATCATTGAGACGGCATTTGATGGAGTCACCACCAATGTTTCCGAGTAAAGTGAAAATTATTGGGAATAAAAGGGACACTCCTCCAGTGGTTGGTAGAATTCCCGTTGTATAAAGATGATTGTTGTTGCCGGGGGAGATAATTACAACCCTGGGACATAACTACAATAATCCTTAAGGGCGGTGTTCTTGGCAGAACCATTTGCGTCATCAATGACATTCCATCCAGCATAAGGCCAGGACTCATGTGTTATGCTGTTTGCTGATGATCTCAGTGTTCAGCACCACTCATTACATCTCAAAGTTGGACATAATTCCAGAGTCCTCCGGTGTGAAACTGTTAACCATCTTTCGGGTCACTATTGACCAGAAGCTCCGATTGTGCAGCCACATCAACATCATCACTGACATGGCTGTGCATTGCTCAAGACCTTCTTCTTCTTCACTCGTGCGTAGCACAACGCTGCGGGGTAGCATCATTGGGTGAGAGCGCTGCTGTGCCGCTGATGCAGTGCCCCCTGCTGGTCAGGGCAGCAATTTGAAATTTGTTCAGGAACACTCAGCACTCACTTGGATGGAAGCATCCAAAACAACAATTTAAGGCTCCACTGAATCCAGGACGGAGCTGCCCACTTAATCGACTGACCACCATCTAAAAGCAACATCCATATTCGTCTCACTGGCAAGCCGACCGTCTGCACTCAAACAACTGCTAACACCGCTACCAGCTACCACATAAACCATCAAGAACCGTCAGAGCGATATTTGGTATGGTGGGAACCAACACCACATTTTAAGGTTCAACTTCCATGTTGGGCTGGCAGGATGGGTTCGAATCCCGACCCTAAATTGTCATCTGTCAGAGTAGGCGAGCTATCGCCGGCATCCTGAACAAATTACAACTTCCTTCCGAAACTTACAGGGGGCACTGCAGCACCAGGATGTCGGTACGACCGTGCCCCCACTCAGCCAACGATTCCAGTGATAAGTGACAACCACGTATTGCATTCAAAAGAAGAACATCCAAAATGAAAGTACGTACATTGATGTGTATATATATACAGTATATATATATATCAGATCGGTGGAGTGTTGTAGTGATGGTTGTCCTTCTGGAAGTTTCTCCCATCTCCACACAGGATCTCTGGAGCTCAGCCAGAGTGACCATCGGGTTCTTGGTCACCTCTCTTACCAAGGCCCTTCTCCCCCGATTGCTCAGTTTGGCCGGACGGCCAGCTCTAGGAAGAGTCTGGGTTGCTCCAAACTTCTTCCATTTAAGAATTATGGAGGCCACTGTGCTCTTGGGAACCTTCAATGCAGCAGAGATTTTTTTGTAGGCTTCCCCAGATCTGTGCCTCGACACAATCCTGTCTCTGAGCTCTGCAGGAAGTTCCTTCGACCTCATGGCTTGGGTTTTGCTCTGATATGCATGGTCAGCTGTGAGACCTTATATAGACAGGTGTGTGCCTTTCCAAATCATGTCCAATCAATTGAATTTACCACAGGTGGACTCCAATCAAGGTGTAGAAACATCTCAAAGATGATCAAGAGAAATGGGAGGAACCTGAGCTAAATTTCAAGTGTCATAGCAAAGGGTCTGAATACTTATGTCAATGTGATATTTCAGTTTTTTATTTGTAACAAATTTGCAAAACTTTCTAAAATCCTGTTTTCTCTTTGTCATTATGGGGTATTGAGTGTCGATTGATGAGGGAAAAAATGAATTTAAACGATTTCAGCATAAGGCTGCAACATAACAAAATGTGAAAAAAGTGAAGGGGTCTGAATACTTTCTGAATGCACTGTCTATGCTGGTGGGTGAATGTGGCGTTCATCACGTTTCTGAGTTAACTATGATGCCGATCAGGAAGAAGAAGAAGCCGTACTACCAATTTCGTACACTTCTGGAATTGTTTGATTTATTTGTATTCAAATGTCTGGTGATCGTTTTGTATTTATTTATGCGAATGTGTACTTGTATATAACTGTCATTAATTTTAAAAGGCTTCGGCACTATCTCGACATTTTTTATTTTTTTTTAACTCCAAAAAAATAGATCTTTTTTTTTCATAATTTTTTTTTGTGTTGCTTAAAACACTCCCAGGAACTCGCTGATGAACCTCAAAGTTTGACGAAGATCCGTTCAGCCATCTCTGAGAAAAATGGCGACACACAGACACAGACAGACATCTCTCTTATATAGTGGAGAAGTAGATATATATATATATATATATCGATGGTCTCTCCCTTCCAACTCCTACACAGGTTCAAAGACGAGGCTTCATCACCACTATCTTCTCAGGTCTTGGTGTCTCGTATGCAGCTTGTGGATGCTGGTTTCATCATTTATGTAAGCGCATCTGTGCCACTGATGCAGTGCCCCCTGTTACCAGTCACCTGGTTGTCGACCTCGGAAGTTTGACAGGCTGAGTCAACCCACTTGGTGCTAATTCAACGGCACAACAAGGACTTAAACTCAAGGAAGATCTCTGGTCTTGTAATAAAAATACTTGTTGGACAAAAACAACTACACTGTCTTGTCTTTCAAATACGTACGTTGTTTAGCCACAGACTTGGAGTTGTTAGCCCCCACTCCCTCGCGCAGCGGGATATGGGTTTTGTAATCACGTGTGTGTGTGTGTGTGTGTGTGTGTGTGTGTGTGTGTGTGTGTGTGTGTGTGTGTGTGTGTGTGTGTGTGTCTGTCCGGGCCGTAACTTTTTCCCTTTGAGTTTTGTCATCAAATTTTTCCCAGAGCATTATTATGATAATACGAAGACAAATTGACAATTTTTATCTAGAGGTCAAAGTTCTGCGTCACCTAAAATCATCAATATCCATCCGATTGACCTGAAATTTAAATTTCCCATTTGAGTTTTCTCATCAAATTTTCAACAAAGTTTTATTATTAAAATATGGATAAAGCAAATTAACAATTTGGTCAAAAGGTCAAAGGTCAGCATCACGAAAAATCTTAAATTTTCACCAGATTGACCTGAAATATTAAGAATTTGCATATTGAATCACTGAATTGGTTCACTAATCAAAGGCTGAATGGGTTTCTCTCATATCCTCTTCCTGTTCAGGCTGGAGTTCCCCAAGGTAGTGTTCTGGGCCCTGTGCTTTTTCTGGTCTTCATCAATGATCTCTCTGACTCTCTTGAAAATCCTCTCTATCTCTTTGCTGACGACTCTACTCTCTGTCGCTCCATTCTTCATCCCTCAGATCGGCAGTCTGCTGCCTCCTCACTCTCTGCAGACCTGGACAAAATCTCAGACTGGGCAAACAAGTGGAACATGTCTTTCAATCCTGACAAATCTCTCACTCTCACGATGTCTCTCCGAAAAGACCAACTGGACAACCCTCCCATCTACTTTCTGAATAACCCTCTCCAAGAAGTTCTGTCACTCAAGCTTTTGGGTTTCACTATCTGCCATGATATTTCCTGGGAAAACCACATTTCAAATCTGGCCTCCAAAGCCAGTCGCCGACTGGGCATCCTCCGTCGTGCGAAGTCCTTCCTTGGCACACCTGAGCTCCTCATCACATACAAGGCTTTCATCCGCAGCACAATGGAATACTGCTCTCCCCTCTGGTCTGGTGCTCCTGCCTCACACCTAGCTCGTCTTCACGCTGTTGAAACCAAAGCATTCAGAATCATTGGAATCTCCCGCGATGAAGCTAACTCCAAGGGCCTCTCACTCACTCACCGCAGGCAGGTTGGTGGTCTTTCCGTCTTCTACCGACTCCTTTCTGGCCTTGCCCCACCAGCTCTCTCTGGGCTCTGTCCCCCAAATATTCCTACAGGTCGCACAAGATCTGCCTGCAACCCTCTTATGGTCAAACTGCCAAAATCAAGACTTTCTGCTCACCTTCACTCCTTCATTCCTCTTTTCTCCCGCCTCTGGAACAAACTCCCTCACTCTCTTAAATCCCACTCCACCCTCCAGGTCTTTAAAACAGCTATTCACCACCATCTCTTATCTTCCCCCATCCAAAACCTTGATCTTTTCTACCCCCGCTAATTTCACCCCAATTCCACTTTTTTGAAATACCAACTTCTGTCCTGGAAGTCCTTGGTATCCTTGTGTTTTATACTTCTCCCTCCCCACCCCCCCCCCCCTCCCCTTCCCACGCCTCCTGCCCCCAAGCCCTCTCCCTTCCACACATCTCCCTGGTCTCAAATGTTGTGTTTGTGTGCTTCCCCTTCTCTCCCCATCTTGTCTTCTGCTCCCTCTTTTTATATATTTTGTTTGTCTGGTTGATTTGTTTGTGAAGTAAATGTTAGCTCTTTCACGAGCCTCGATTCAGTATACAAAAAAAAAAAAGAAAAAAAAAAGCCGATTGTCTTTTTTTTTTTGAGATCAAAAGGTCATAGGTAAAGGTTGCATAAAATCGTCAATTTTCACCTAATTAACATGAAATTTTAAGAGTTTGAATATTTGGTCATATAATTAGTTCACCAATCAAAAGCGAGAACCGATTTTGTTTTTAGGATCAAAAGGTCAAAGGTCAAGGTTGCATAAAATCGTCAATTTTCACCTAATTAACATGAAATTTTAAGAGTTTGAATATTTGGTCATATAATTAGTTCACCAATCAAAAGCGAGAACCGATTTTGTTTTTAGGATCAAAAGGTCAAAGGTCAAGGTTGCATAAAATCGTCAATTTTCACCTAATTAACATGAAATTTTAAGAATTTGCATATTTGGTCACATAATTAGTTCATCAATCAAAAGCTAGAACCGATTTTGTTTTTAGGATCAAAAGTTCAAAGGTCAAGGTTGCATAAAATCGTCAATTTTCACCCGATTAACATGAAATTTTAAGAATTTGCATATTTGGTCACATAATTAATCAATCAAAAGCGAAAACCGATTTTTTTTGATCGAAAGGTCAAAGGTCAAAGTTGCATAAAATCGTCAATTTTCACCTAATTAACATGAAATTTTAAGAATTTGAATATTTGGTCATATAATTAGTTCACCAATCAAAAGCGAGAACCGATTTTGTTTTTAGGATCAAAAGGTCAAAGGTCAAGGTTGCATAAAATCGTCAATTTTCACCTAATTAACATGAAATTTTAAGAGTTTGAATATTTGGTCATATAATTAGTTCACCAATCAAAAGCGAGAACCGATTTTGTTTTTAGGATCAAAAGGTCAAAGGTCAAGGTTGCATAAAATCGTCAATTTTCACCTAATTAACATGAAATTTTAAGAATTTGCATATTTGGTCACATAATTAGTTCATCAATCAAAAGCTAGAACCGATTTTGTTTTTAGGATCAAAAGTTCAAAGGTCAAGGTTGCATAAAATCGTCAATTTTCACCCGATTAACATGAAATTTTAAGAATTTGCATATTTGGTCACATAATTAATCAATCAAAAGCGAAAACCGATTTTTTTTGATCGAAAGGTCAAAGGTCAAAGTTGCATAAAATCGTCAATTTTCACCTAATTAACATGAAATTTTAAGAATTTGAATATTTGGTCATATAATTAGTTCACCAATCAAAAGCGAGAACCGATTTTGTTTTTAGGATCAAAAGGTCAAAGGTCAAGGTTGCATAAAATCGTCAATTTTCACCTAATTAACATGAAATTTTAAGAATTTGCATATTTGGTCACATAATTAGTTCATCAATCAAAAGCTAGAACCGATTTTGTTTTTAGGATCAAAAGGTCAAAGGTCAAGGTTGCATAAAATCGTCAATTTTCGCCCGATTAACATGAAATTTTAAGAATTTGCATATTTGGTCACATAATTAATCAATCAAAAGCGAAAACCGATTTTTTTGATCAAAAGGTCAAAGGTCAAAGTTGCATAAAATCGTCAATTTTCATTTTGTATTTCCTTTTTAACCATTTTGGTCATGTTTCCGTTAAAGGAATGACAAAAGGAAGAAGAAGAAGACTTTTCACTTCTGAATACAAACGCTTTGGCTTTGCATTTTCAGATGATGTCTAGTTTACCAGCTTTCAATTGTTCACCATTCCATTAACTCTCACTGAATTCTTCCAAACGATTTAACATTCTGGTCAATTGAGCTTGCCTGACTCCTGAACGAAGCACTTCTACCCACCAAGGCCCACACTATACAATGCCTTCAACCTGCTAACCCGTAGTAAGTACGTCCCTCAGGTACGCGCTTTGACCGAGGGCAGATTTCCGTGCGTGCTGCTTGAAGCGCTCTCAAGGCAAGGATTACTACACTGGGTGGTTTGCTGTTGCATTCCCAACGGTCGCCATGGAAGGAATTTTGAATTTGCCCAGGGTGCTGGCACACATTGGCCTGCTCTTTTCAAGAGACACTACGCGGATAACGTCCCTTCTAACGGACGCATACTAACCGATGCGACACCAGGGCGGCAGTTTATCGAACACAGGCTAGACAGCTCAGACATGAGTATACACTCATTGAGATTTTTATTCTGAGCATTTGAGATTTTTACATTTTCTTGTAATTCAATAAATAACTAGAACAGCACTCGGTAGCATACCTCCGTCAGGCTGAACAGTTTATGGTTTGTATCCCACTGATAGGCCTGATCTGCATCTGGACCTGAACCAAAATCAAATCTGGTTGTTCTTGTCACCGATCCCAACTCGTCCACCAAGTTTAGTCGTAACTCGTCCAAAACTTTTTTAAATATCATTTTATACTGTATATCGCTTTTCGCCTGATCTCTCAATGGTGAGGAATCACTAAAAAATTTAATAATTCTTGTATCCGAATCCATCAGATCTTCACCAAAATCGAATCGATTCTTCCTTGTCACACACCCAACCTGTCCACCAAGTTTCGTCCAAATCCGTCCATAACTTTTTGAGATATACTGCTATATGTCGGTTTTAGCCCGATTACTCCATGGTGAGATACTGTATCACTTGAAAATTAAATAATTCTCGTATCTGAATCCATATTCAGATCTTCACCAAAATGGAATCGATTCATCCTTGTCACACACCCAATGTGTCCACCATGTTTCGTCCAAATCCGTCCATAACCTTTTGAGATATTCTGCTATATCTCGTTTTTGGTCCTATCTCCCAATGGTAAAGAATCACTTTTAAAATTCTAGTAGCCGGATCCAAATCTGGATCTTCACCAAAATCTAATAATTTCGTCCTTGTCACACACACTACCTCTCTGCCAAATTTCGTCTGAATCCGTGCACAAATTTTTGAGCTATCTTGTTCACAGACAGACAGACAAACAGGAAGACGTCATGCGGAGCATGATACTTGCAAAATCCACCCCCCACCCCCAAGAAAAAAAATTCCATTGATACAGCAAATTGTCCATTTCATCAAGATTATTGAGGATTTTAGAAATTTGGCCTATGTTGACCTCAAAAATACTTGGTGGTTGAATTCAGTGACCAGATATGCAAGTCCTCTTCACATTTCAAGTCAATCGGATGAAAATTGAGGATTTTAGAAATTTGGCCTATGTTGACCTTTTGGCCTATGTTGACCTCAAATATACTTGGTGGTTGAATTCAGTGACCAGATATGCAAGTCCTCTTCAAATTTCAAGTCAATCGGATGAAAATTGAGGATTTTGGAAGTTTGACCTGCAGTTGACCTTTGACCTTTTGACCTCAAAAATAGTTGGTTTCCCAATTCAGTGAGGCAATATGCAAATGATGTACAATTTTCAAGTCAATCGGATGAAAATTGACGGTTTTTCAGATGAAAAGTGGTGATTTTGGAAGTTTGACCTTGAGTTGACCTTTTCACCTCAAAAATAGTATGTTTCCCAATTTATTGACTCTATATGCAAATGATGTTCAATTTTCAACTCAATCGGTTGAGAATTGACGGCTTTTTAGATGGAAATTGATGATTTTTAAAATTTGACGTTGTTGACCTTTGACCTTTTGACCTCAAAAATAGTTCATTTCCCAATTTAGTGACTCAATATACAAATGCTATTCAATTTTCAAGTCAATTGGATTTAAATGGCGATTTTAGAAATTTGACCTCCAGGTGACCTTTGACCTCAAAATCAATAGGCTTCTCAATTGGGATGACCTATACAACTTGGTAAAGTTACGTGACGATCGGTTTAGAATTGTGACCTGTACGCCGGTGACAAACAGACAAACACACAGACAAACAAGCAGACAGAACCACAAACGGAACCGACCAATATACTTGAAAAATATTCGATTTTGCAAGTAATAAACAAGAAATATGACGTGCGTAGCACGATACTTGCGAAATCCATCAAATAAGTTGTTGGCCTATGATGACCTCAATTGGTGGTTTAATTTTGGTGGTTTAATTCAGTGACCTGGTATCAAAGTCCTCTCTAAGTTTCAAGTCAATGGGAAGAAGACCGATGGGAAGACTCTGCTCACCTTCACTCTTTCATTCCTCTTTTCTTCCGCCTCTGGAACAAACTCCCTCACTCTCTTCAATCCCACTCCTCCCTCCAGGTCTTTAAAACAGCTGTTCACCACCATCTCTTATCTTCCCCCATCCAAAACCTTGATCTTTTCTACCCCCGTTAATTCACCACAGATCCACTTTTTTGAAATACCGACTTCTTGCCTGTAAGTCCTAGCAGTGTCCATGTGTTTTATACTTCTCACACCATCAAGACAATTGGATGAAAATTGATGGGTTTTCAGATGAAAATTCACGATTTTGGAAGTTTAACCTTGAGTTGACCTTTGACCTTTTGACCTCAAAAATAGTATATTTCCCAATATAGTGACTCGATATGCAAATGCTGTTCAATTTTCAAGTCAATCGGTTGAAAATTGACGGCTTTTCAGATGAAAATTGATGACTGAAAATTTGACCTCCAGATGACCTTTGACCTCAAAATCAATAGGCTTCTCAATTGGGTCGACCTATACAACTTGGTGAAGTTTCGTGACGATCGGTTTAGAATTGTGACCTGTAGGCTGGTGACAAACAGACAGACAGACAGACAGACAGAGACAGAACCAGAAACGCAACCGACCAATATACTGTACTTGAAAAATCTTCGATTTTCGCAAGTAACAAACAGACAGACAGACAGGGGTGAAAACATAACCTGCATCCACCTTCGGTGGCGGAGGTAATTAAATAGCACTTCTTCTAATTATTCCTTCAATAACCTCTCGTCTCTAAGCAAAGACGAAGATTTTTTTTAAAAACGTTAAAGCTTTCAATCCACGAAACTACTGTAATGGGCCACGTTTTGCTCACGAGGTGCGTGCAAGGTGTTTGATGACGTCACAGACCACTCATTGAGAGTGGTTTCCCTTTTTAATATCTCCGCACCATTAGTCCATGATCAAGTGTGGCATTGCACTAATAACCACCACTAATGCGTCTTGTTAAACCGTTGCGCTTTTCCGACGATATAGAGGATCATCCTGTCGCCATCTGGGATGGGGTTTGCGGTCCTCGATGCGCTGTTTGCAGGGCTTCCAAGATGGCGAATGGGTGGGTTTACCACCTGGAGGGTGCAATTGGAGAACGTGGAGGAGGAAAGGTGTTCGCTCTGAAATGCCATCGGTGATGTATTCGACATATCATGCAGTGAGTTTTACTTTTATTCCATCCACAGTATGCATTCAACGGGCGGATTGGAAGATCCTTATGGCGTCTAGGCCAACCCTGTTAATGCCGAAATAAATAAATAACGTTGTAATTAGACATCAGCTCTGAGTGTGAAGCCAAGTTTCATGGACGGTACGAACGATTCTTTAGAACACATCGTAAAACGAGAACGGCACTCGGTAGAGCACATACCTCCGCAAGGCTGAACTGCTTACGTGTTGTATCCCACTGATGGGCCAGATGTGGATCTGGGCCTGAACCAAAAATCGAATCTGTTTGTTCTTGTCACACACTCAACTTGTCCACCAAGTTTTGTTATATTCCTGCCCTTTTATTGTACGCTCCCCTTTTATTCCTTCCCTCACTTCAAATGGAATCACAGCGGACTCCGCTCGAGAGAAGGCCGAATGCTTCAAACATGGTGTCCTTAACCCCTCCTCTATCTATCGCTATCTCTATCTATCTCTCTATACAATTTTTTTTGTATACAAGACCGAGGCTCATGTAAGAGCTAACATTGATCACAAAAAGACAAACTGACACATAAAACATATGATAAAGGGAGCGGGAGACAAGATGGGGAGAGAGAGGGAAGCACACAAGGACAACATTTGAGATCAGGGACATCGGGAGATCTGTGGGAGGGAGAGGGCTTGGGGGGAGGAGGTGTGGGAAGGGGGGGGGGGTGGGAGAGGTAAAAAACATATGGACACTGCTCGGACTTCCAGGAAAGAAGTCGGCATTATAAGCTACATCCTTCCCAGTCACACCCAACTACTCTTGAATTCTGTGTCTTTTGCACCTGAGAAGGTGGAAAAGTTTCTGGAAACCCTCGACTCTGATTCTGCACCTGGACCGGAAGGCATCATCACACGTGTCCTAAAAAATCCACAAGCCACAAACGCAACCGACCAATATACTTGAAAAATCGTCGATTTTGCAAGTAATAACCTCCGTCCACTTTTGGTGTCACAGGTAAAAAGGTAAAACAGATTTATATTGTCTCGCTTTAAAATATATGCGCACATATCTCTTCTTCTTTTTCTTCTTGTTTTATCTTTTCACATTTTATGATTCTGGTTCATGCCGTTGACAATACTATAATACTATGTACTAGACCCGGGCGATAATGGGAAAACCTATATCACGATAATGCACCTTGTTGTGAAAATCAATCAAGTCCACAACTTTGTCTCATAGGTAGGTTTAATAACAATCAGATCTCTGGCATCATCCTGTAAAATACAATCATGCAATATATATCAGAATCTTGGCATCATATAGGAAGGATCGATAATATTAGTCAAAGCAAGCAAGCCTAGAATATGAGTGGGTACGTACCATCCGAGTCTACATGTCATAGAATAATGTCGCAGGGGTGGCCCAAAGTCGCGGACGTCCGAGGTCTTATAGACGCCTCTCAGTGGTTTAAGCAGGCATCACACCTGGGTTCAAATTTGATACATTTTCACTACATTCTCCCCGCCGTTAGAACTACACTGCCGCTAGGCAGGAATCAAGCGTGCGTCAGCATTAATTGATTAGGGATGTCAATCCATGTCAGTCGGTCCATCCGTAGCGGTCAGGGCGGCGAATTATCCTGCCAGCACGGGTCCGGAAACTACCGGGTACGACATCCCCAAGCCCGGAGTCCCCTGCATCGGAGTAGCTGCTGGAGGCAGGTGTCGGAGGGGGCACCTCAGTGCCTTCAGGCAGGGGTGTATCTGGCGAAGGGAGGGACGGCAGATGCTCCATAGGGGGAGCTTCGGGAGAGTCCATAGACTCGTAAATCGGTTCGTTGATATCCCTATAAGGGTCGATGACCCCACAAGGGGCGAGATGGCGTACAGAGACAGTGGACTCACGTCCATCTGCCGTCATCACACGAGCATGCTCGGGATGAGCCTGGAGTACCTGCACCTTATCCACTAAGGGATCGTACTTGCTCGTGCGAACCGCACGTTTGAGATAAGCCGGCCCCGGCTCAGCGAGCCAACTGGGTAAAGATCGGATACTACCCGAGCTTCTAGGGTGGTGGAACAGTCTTTCGTGAGGAGTCTGGTTGGTGGCCATACATAGTAGAGCCCTGATCGAGTTCTGCGCCGCAGGTAGCGACCAAGCCCATTTATCTAGGGCCCGGCCGAGGGTCCTGAGGCTTAGCATGACGGCCCTCCATATGATCCCATTGAAGCGTTCGACCTGCCCATTCGCCTGCGGTCTGTACAGAGTGGTGTAACTCGAAGCGACATTATTTTGGAGCAAGAAGCACCTCACGTCCTGGGACAGGAACACCGCACCCCGATCTGTATGCACGTAGGCTGGATACCCAAACATAGAAAACAAATTCTGCAGGCACCGTATGACTGTGGCAGCCGTCATATCTGCGCATGTGTAAGCGAAAGGGAACCGCGAGTACTCATCAACGATAGTGAGCAGTTAACGAGAGTTACTCGACACCGGCAGCGGGCCTTTGAAATCCATTGCCAATCTCTCCCACGGTCTAGTAGCCCTGACCAGCATCCCCATGGGAGGGTTGTCAAAACGTGGTTTGAGTTCCGCACATACAGCGCAGTCGCGGCAGACCCGGCGGATGTCCTCAACCGAGTACGGCAGATTACCACGACGCACAAAATGAGCGAAACGCGTCACCCCAGGATGACACATAGTGTCGTGCAAAGCACGCAGACCCTCCAAAGTTATGAGACCCGCACACGTAGCCGGCCTCGATAAGGCGTCGGCAACCAGGTTATCCTTCCCCGGGCGATATTTGATGGTGTAGCAGAAGTCGGTGAGTTCGATACGCCAGCGAGTGATTTTCTCATTCTTTATGCGTTGAGCATGTCAGGTGTCGTACATAGACGCCACGCTTTGTTGGTCCGTGATGATTTGGAAGCATCGCCCGAGCAAGTACGAACGCCATCGCCGAATCGACTCGACGATCGCGTATGCTTCCTTTTCGACAGATGAATGCCTCCGCTCAGCGGAGGTGAGAGTCCGCGAAAAGAAGCCACAGGGCACCCCCCTTGGGAGAGAGTCGCCGCTATCGCATGATCCGAGGCATCACTTTCTAAGACGAAAGATTTGCTTTCGTCGATCGTCGCCACAGCGGCGCCAGCGATGTCGGACTTAAGGCCCCTAAAGGCAGCCAAGGCGGCTGGGCTCATGGGGAACGCGTCGCAGGCCACAAGTGGGCGGAGTTTCGTGGAGAAATTTTGCACCCACTTAGAATAATGGGCGAACAGCCCGAGAGCATGCTTCAGCGAAGCTCGATCGCAGGGCGGGGCCATATCGAGCAAGGGTCGCAGACGCTCCTTATCAGGAGCAACAGAGCCGTGGGTCATGGTGTACCCCAGAAGATCTATCGTGCGCATGGAGTAACGACATTTAGCCTCATTCACGGTTAAGCGATACCTCTGCACGACCTCGAGGAAGCGCTTCAGATTCGCATCATGATGCCCCTGGTCATGCCCACAAACCGTAAGATTGTCCAGATATACAAAGACATTGGTCAAGTTCTCCTTAGCGATGAGGTCGTCCATAGCCCTCTGAAAACAGGAACCCCGTTCGTCACCCCAAAAGGTAGTCGGGTGAACTGGTATAACCTTTGACCTGATTCAAATGCGGTATAGATGCAGTCTGCCTCGGAGATGGGGATCTGATGAAACACACTGCGTAGATCGAGAGTGCTATAGACTGAGAACTGGGCAACCTGTCGAACCAGGGCGTCCATTCCCGGGAGGGGGTAGGCGTCCAGCTGTGTAAATCGATTAATCGTCTGCGAATAGTCGATTACCATTCGTTTGCGATGCACCTCACTTCGCAACACTAAGACCTGTGCCCGCCACGGCGACCGGCTAGGTTCTATGATACCTTCCTTTAAGAGCTGGGCTGTCTCTTCCACAATGAATTGCGCGTCTGCTCGTGAGTAGCGCTGCGATTTTACCGCTACCCGTGTGCAGTCCGTGGTCATATTGGGGAACAGCGACGGAGGCTCAATTTCCATCCCTGCGAGTGCACAAACAGCCAGCGTATCAGTACCACCAAATTCCATTTCCAAACGTCCGTGTCGCTTAAGAAAGTCATGTCCTAACAAGATATCAGCACATAGAGCAGGTAAGACCATGAGATGTATATCTGGAAACATTCGTCCCTTTATCACCAGCTTCAATCGACATTCCCCTTTTGTGTTGAGCCTAAGCCCTTGGGAGGCCATAAAGATCCGACGGCATGTCACGAGGATCGGCCATCCGGGTTTTTGCACCAGTCGATGATCGATATAACTATCCGTGGACCCTGTATCGATTAGAGCCCGTGCAAAAATTCCCTTGATCATAAGTGGGATGATGGCCTGAGCCAGGCCAGGCGGTCCTGCAGAAGCCGAGCCATCAGAGCGAGACGATCGCACCTCGCATGTAGATCCGCTGCCAGCTGCAGTTCTCCGTTTGTTCGAGCAGCCTCCGGAGGGCGCTCGTGTCATGCGCGTAGTTTGAAAGCCATCTGCAGTCTTCCATGCCAAAACAGGCGCTTGTAGTTTGTACGAGCAGCCTGCGGATGGCGGTAGAGTAGCGCGGTGAGTCTCATAGCCATCATGAGACGTTCGGATACCAGCCAAGGACAGTCGCTCCGCGTTCGGGCGTATTTGCGCCATTTGTTTTGGCGGTCCGATGAATCTCACCAAGGTCGAGTGCGCAGCCAGGGGCCCACGAGGAGGTACGCCGCTCATCAAAGGCGGGTGAGGCGCCCCGCCCTGTGCTCGGCCCTTTGGCCCGGCGATAAGCACATTCATTGTCGCGCGTGTTCGTTTGCCCCGCGCAGCTTTTCAGCACACTTTTGCAAAATGCCCTTTTGTTGAACACAGATGACAAAAATTCCTCCCGAGCCGTGCACGCTGACCGGGGATGTTGTCGATTCCCGCAGAAATAGCACGTAGCGTTTCGTCCGGGCTTTGGACCCGCAGCTGCAGCTGCCGCCAAGCTGGAATAAGGGTCCTCCTCGGGAGAAGCCAGGGGTTCCGGCAGGGACGCTGTGTCGGCTTCCGTGTCGTCGGCGGTAGCCCTCTCCGGTCGGGCTTGACAAGAAATCCCCGCAGTGACACGCGTGTGATCGTAAGCGTCAGATTGTTCACGAGCTGTAGTATAGACGTGAGCCAGCCGTAAAGCTTCCGTGAACGTCAAGTCCTCAACTTCAAGAAGCCTCTGTCTAACGGTAGAAGAGCCGATTCCTGAGACAAAAGAATCGCGTACAAGGTCGTCCTGTACTTGCTCGTGTGTCCGTACCTCCTGGGCACTCTCAGCGAGTAGACGTCGCAGCTCTTCTGCGAAGTGGTCTAGCGACTCTGTGGGCTGTTGAGTCCGCTTTGCGAGCAGATGCCGGGAATAGACCACGCTTCGCTTCTTCATGTAAATCCGTTTTAGCTCCATCACCGCAGCATTGAACGTCGTACACTGCTCGATTCCCCTGTAGACAGTATGGTGTACTTTAGTCTGCAGTACCTGTAATTTTGTTTCATCAGTGACATCGGCGTCCTGGGCTTTGAACTGATTGTCCAGGGACTTTAGCCAATGCGTCAGCTCTGAGGCCGAATCCGTTGCTTGTGGGTCGGCGGCAAATTGCGGCACCTGGATCATCTTGTGTCCCGCCATGGCCGCCTCTTGTCCTCGAGTGGACGGTAGACTGATTGTTATTAAGTGTTGTGAAAATCAATCAAGTCCACAACTTTGTCCCATAGGTAGGTTTAATAACAATCAGATCTCTGGCATCATCCTGTAAAATACAATCATGCAATATATATCAGGATCTTGGCATCATATAGGAAGGATCGATAATATTAGTCAAAGCAAGCAAGCCTAGAATATGAGTGGGTACGTACCATCCGAGTCTACATGTCATAGAATAATGTCGCAGGAGTGGCCCGAAGTCACGGACGTCCGAGGTCTTATAGACGCCTCTCAGTGGTTTAAGCGAGCATCACACCTGGGTTCAACTTTGATACATTTTCACTACACACCTCATTATCACGATTATCGCGATAATATAAATCATGTAATTAGCGCCTTGAGAGCCATGTAGCATACAATAACAATAACTCATAGAGGACTCTATTTCATAATTCTGATGCAATTTGTGTTGAAGTCAAAGCTCTCTTTGCCTGGAGGAAATTGCTTGCTCCATTTTCCGAGTGACTGGACGAGCAGTTTGCAAAGCGGTTGATACGGAATGTCTGGCTTGGCAAGCGTTAGCAAGCTGCTTTCTAACGGAACTCACCGAGCAAGCTGCTTGCCAATTGGGACATTTGTGGAGAAAGTCTTACATGATTAATCTTGAGACATTTTAAATATCGTTTTTGATGTGGAACGTCGCTAATAATAAATGCCAAGCAATCCTATGTCGTGACAAAAATAGGACAGTGACACCTGAAGCTCACCTGGATCAGGAGCAACAGTCACTCAAACCCCACACAGACCCAACTTATCCATTTTTAATGCCGTGACAAACTTTGGTACATCATGGGCGATGAAGGTTCAGATGAAGTTTCATTGAAATAGTGTGTGTAGTTTCGGAGAAGAGAGCGAATACCTATTTTGGGAGGGAAGGTTACACCCCCCATACCCCTCCTCCCCGTAGACACCCTTAATGAGCGCAGATTTTGATGCGGTAAATACACCTTCGTTAGGAATCAAATATGAAGCTTGTGGCAAAGTTTTATCGAAATCGTGTTTGGTTCAAGCGATAATGACTGAAGTGTTTACTGACTCATTCATTCACTCACTCATTCACTGACTTACCTGTGGACATTGCTCGATTGCATAAGCTCACCGGACTAAAGTGCAGGTCCACACCCCGAGTACGCTCACCTTCCCGATATATGAGATGACTTTACCTTCAGTGCTTAACTTCACACACAGACAAAGCGAACTCGATCGGATCGCCCATTTCGACACCGGAAGCACCGCGGCGCATTGAATACTTCCCTCGGCCACCAAAGGTGGATGTAGGTTATGTTTTCACCCCTGTTTGTCAGTTTGTGAACAAAATATCTCAAAAAGTTGTGGACGGATTCGGAGGAAATTTGGCATAGATGTAGCATATGCGACAAGGAGGAAATGATTAGATTTTTGGTGAAGATCCGGATTCGGATCCGGCTACTAGAATTTTTAAAGTGATTCTTCACCATTGGGAGATAGGGCCAAAAACGATACATAGCAGGATATCTCAAAAAGTTGTGGATGGATTTGGACGAAACTGGGTGGACAGGTTGGGTAGGTGACAAGGAAGAATCGATTCAATTTTTGGTGAAGATCCGGATCCGGCTAGTAGAATTTTTAAAGTGATTCTTCACCATTGAGTGATATGGCCAACCAGGTGGAGGTATGCTCTCTACTGAGTGCTGTTCTTGTTGCTTTTGTTTTGACGTTTATTGTTCAATGATATACCATTTAAATTACATCTTGGACAATATACATTCCATATTATAGCACCACCTTTATTGTATAGACCTGCATTTAATACCTGCACATCTTTTGAGAGATTCAAAATGGCAAATGCAGTCAATACACCGTCAATATCCAGGTTCAAGGTGTGATTTAGATTCTACAGCATGAGCAGCAGTTATCGCGATAATAAATCTCCATTATCGTTATCGCGATAGTAAATCTAAAGCACGATTATCGCCCAGCACTACTATGTACTGCACAACTTTCATTATAAAGGGTGCTTCAAAAAGACCCGGACAACTTTGCTTGTTTATATACTGTATTTAGAACCACAAATGATTCAACAATATCCATTGGTTTATATGATACAGAAACGTATAACGTTTTGTGCACACCATCACTACACTTCAACGTGAGCTCCGTTTGTTGTGTGCAGGACATCACGGCGGTACACGAGTTATTGCCATGTTCGGCTCAGCAAGTTTGCGTCCACCAGTGCGTATGCTGCTGTGATCCAAGAACGAAGATCCTGCAGGTTTGCCACCTTGGTGTTGGAGACAACATCTTTGACAAACCCCCACAGAAAAAAGAATCAAGGAGGGTTATGTCTGGTGATTGTGGGGGGCAGACGGTTGGTTCGGCCAATCCAACGACCTGGAAAATTTTCATTCAGGACGGCTTGAACGACTAAGGCCCAATAAGAGGGAGCGCTGTCCCATTGAAAAATGGTATCGGGTCGCAGGTCTTCAATCTGTGGGAAGGTAAATCCTTCCAACATGTTTATGTGTATTGTTGAAGACACGGTATCCTCCGCAAAGAAAAACGGACCTACCAAGTGGTCATGGAGAAGGCCACACAACGCATTGACCTTTGGACTGTCATGTAAAGTCATGGCCAAAACTATTGGCACCCTTTCACTTTTTTCAAATAATGCACAATATCTTCCAGAAAATGGTTGAAATTAAAAAATCTATTGGTTTCCACAATTGTATTTCTTTGGTTTGCAGTGGAACAAAACAAAACAAAAAAGCTGAAAAAATTACTAAATCTCAGCTTATTCAACACAGAAATCCTAAAATGACCCGGACAATATTATGGGCACCTTTTAGAGGTTGATGTAAATAATTAGATTTCAAGCAGGTGATTCTCCTTTACTTTGGAATTGAACTCACCTGTGCTGAGTTGCAGGTGCCTGCAATATAAAAATCACTCATTCAACCAGTTTGAATGGAGAAAAGGAGTCATTCTGCTGTTTTGTGTCACTGTGTGTATCGCAATGAGCATGGAGAAAAGGAAAAAAACCAGAGAATTGTCTGAGGACGTCAGATCTACATGGACAATCTCAAGGCTACATGTCCATCTCCAGAGACCTTGATGTTCCTGTGTTATCAGGAACATCAAGTTATCAGGAAGTTTAAGGCCCATGGCACTGTAGCCAACCTCCCTCGACATGGCCGCAGGAGAAAACTTGATCGAAGATTGCAGCGAAGAATTGTTTGAATGGTGGAGAAAGCACCTCGATCAACTGCCAAACAAATTCAAGCTGACCTTCAGACACAAGGTACAACAGTTTCAACTTCCACCATCCATCGCCAACTCCATGGAAGGGGGTTCTATTGCAGGAGACTGTGGAAGTGTAACTCAGTGTAACTTATTAATTGGCACTGGTAACTTATTAATTAACCTGGTAACAAAGCAGATACATTTTACATGCAAACTCTGTGAAAGCCGAGTTTGTAAATGAGTCAGGAATGCGCCCGAACATGATAATCTCTTGTCCACCTGGTCACAGCCCCTGGCTGAAGCACCCCCCTATCGTTTGGTAAACGGAACTCACAACAGGAGGGGAGCGAGCTGATACCAGGACTTGGTACATGCATGACCTCGGGGCATTAGCGGAGAGGGGATTAAGTCCAGTTTGTCCATATAAACGAGAGCAAACGTGGAGTCGAGAGAACCTGCTACCAGAAGCTCTGACCAACGGGAGTGGCAGAGGAACATCAGCCGAACGAGAAGGACCATGCGAAAAGAGTTAACCTGATCCATTATATTATGCGGTATTATTTGGTAAATGGAATGAAGTGAATAACCAGTTAATAAACCAGACCTTTTGTAAACCTGTGTCCGGTCATTGGAGTCCTGTGAGTCTCTCAGCTACAAATTCCCCTACAATTTGGAGGCACCGCTGACATCAATTGTACGAACAAGTCTTTAAAAAAAGGTGAGTGTGTCTTGTTTTGTCCAATATGATGACGAACTTGGAAATAGTTTTGTACATACATGGGGAAGGAGGTGGTTCTGGGGGGTTCCGTGCGCACCGATGCCGCGATAGGTGGCGTGAGCCATCACGAATGGTACTTCGATAAACGACTGTAGCAATTTATTCGTGTTTTTTTTTTTCTAAATGATTTCTGTAAATACGTATTTTTGCGCTGGTCATTAAGGGTCTTACTGTGACCTGGGAGCAAACGGAGCAAGCGTGCACCTTGCGACCATTTGCTTCCAGGACGTGTAAGGCCGGTACACTCGTTTACCCACCCGTACACGTATAAAGTACTTCTTTTTTTTGCACTTGTTCAAAGCACTCGACTTGCTCGTCGAGCGAGCAACTTGCTCGGCGCTCGGCGAGCGACAGGGAACCGGGAAAGGGAATTAAATTTATATATATATATTTTTACCTCATTCCAATTTATGGTATTGCGACAAAAAGGCTTATATCTTTGGAACGATTGGTCGGATTTAGACAAATTAAAACTCGTTCGATCAACAAATAAATTCATGACAGACAATCCCACCTCATGCCGGTCCAGAATTACTGTGAAAGATGGCGATTGGATAAAAATTGCATACCAACACTCCCTCACTGTCCCTCATTGTCCCTCATGTCCATTCCGGCACCCTGTCTCTTGCTCCCGCTCTTTTTCCCTCCCTTTACTTCCCATTGGCGGACGTTTTGCGAGAAGCAAAGCGTTTTGCAGGACGCTTCCAGGAAACAAAACCAGTGCTGTTGTTTTTTTTTTGACGAAATTTGCCAGATAAATAGCATGGGTGACACGGAACCAGTGCTGTTGTTTTTTTTGACGAAATTTGCCAGATAAATAGCATGGGTGACACGGAACCAGTGCTGTTGTTTTTTTTTTGACGAAATTTGCCAGATAAATAGCATGGGTGACACGGAACCAGTGCTGTTGTTTTTTTAACGAAAAATAATTCTGTATTATTTAGTTAACCAGTTTGTGTGAAACCTCAACCTAAATATAAAAATTGATCTGCTTGGTGTTAGTTTAAGGGCTGTTCCAAATTTATCCTGATTATGAGAGATAATTACAGGAAATGTGTACTGTTCTTGTTTGGTGATTATGAGACAAAAACAGCAGAGTGGGAATCGGCAGACAATGGAACAGCTAGCGACGAGTGTTTGTGAGTAACAACCACCCTCTGGTCGAGGCTCATAGAAGGGGTGATGCTTACTGATTCGGCACGCTTACAATAGGTGTTAATGGTGGGATGTCAGAGGTTTTGGTGTGGTTTAATGTTCACACTGTTTTGGAAAATAATGCTCGAAGCAACATGATCCTAAAAAAAGAACCCAGCCCGACATCGAAAGATCAGGAAGGGAAGGAATGGAAAATTTGTCAAGGTTTGAAATTAATCGGACAAGTGGGTCCCAAGGTATGGTCACCGTACTCGCAAGCCATTCGCTTTGGCTCTGCGAATGGACCAAACCATTTCATGTAAATAGAGGGGGGGGGGGGGGTTCTGTGGTCGTTCGTTTTGGCTTTGCGAATGGACCAAACCATTGCATGTAAATAGAAGGGGGGTTCTGTGGTCGTTACTGCCATGTGGTTTCAAAGTTTTTTTGTTGTTGTTGTTTGCACGCATGTTTTTTTTGCAAGCACGTACGGGCAAGCACGTACGTGCGGGCACGCCCTAGTATATATAAATTGAGGTAATATTAAGTTATGGAATTAATTGCTTTCAACAATGCAAAGGGTGACAAGATATGGGAGTTTAATGGGATTTTAAAGGAAAATATTGATTTATTGATTAATTACAACGTTTTACTTTCGTTGTTGCAACGTTTTGCTCCAACGTTTTGCGAACATTTAAATGTTGGGTTTTGCTGACGTTTCCACAACGTCGCCACAACGTTTCACTTTCGTTGTTGCAACGTTTTGCTCCAACGTTTTGTGAACATTTAAATGTTGGGTTTTGTTAACGTTTCCACAACGTCGCTACAACGTTTTACTTTCGTTGTTGCAACGTTTTGCTCCAACGTTTTGGGAACATTCAAATGTTGGGTTGTGCTAACGTTTCCACAACGTCGCCACAACGTTTCACTTTCGTTGTTGCAACGTTTTGCTCCAACGTTTTGGGAACATTCAAATGTTGGGTTTTGCTGACGTTTCCACAACGTCGCTACAACGTTTTACTTTCGTTGTTGCAACGTTTTGCTCCAACGTTTTGGGAACATTCAAATGTTGGGTTGTGCTAACGTTTCCACAACGTCGCCACAACGTTTCACTTTCGTTGTTGCAACGTTTTGCTCCAACGTTTTGGGAACATTCAAATGTTGGGTTTTGCTGACGTTTCCACAACGTCGCTACAACGTTTTACTTTCGTTGTTGCAACGTTTTGCTCCAACGTTTTGGGGACACTCAAATGTTAAATAAACCGGATAAGAATTCACGAGTTATTTAATTATGAGCGATTAATGAAGTACTTATTTAATTAATTACATTTCTTATTAAATTACAGTAATTACATTACAGTAATTACCTGAGGTAATTACAGTAATTACAGTTCCGGTAATTACAGTAATTACAGTAATCATTACAGTAATTGCAGTAATCTTATTACAGTAATTACATTACATTAACTCAGGCACCTTTTGAGTAAGGAAGCTGATATTTGGACATGACACTGACCAAGTGATGTGGCTGTCAAGGAAAATATTGATTTATTGATTAATCATTTAATAAATTAACTCGTTGATTTATAAATGACTTATTTAATTAAAAGTCCTCAGAGATACATCTTCGGATGAAATACTTACAGATTGGTTATGCTATGAGCCAATTGATTAAGGAAAATATTTTGTGATGGCCATATTGGCAATTTCGTGGCCATATTCGTGGCAACTCAGTTAGTGCCACTGCACCTTTAAAATGCATCCCTGCGTTCATTTTTTCGATCGATTGAGTTGAAATTTTGAACACTCGGATCTGGACTGTCGTTGTTAACGACTCTAGCACGCACTCGTCCAATCAGGATGGAGCGGTATGGTCCCCGGATTATCACTGCCCGCAGTTTTAATTAGTTTTACTTTTTATCTTGGTCATATAATTTTGAAGACATGCATGTCATGATAGAGGAAATGTTTGTTCTGTTAAACGGAATAAATGTTGTTTATTTGTGTGGGTGTGTATTTTTGTGTATTTTGGACATATTTTCACGACTAATTCCAGTTATCGTCCTGCAAAATGTCTGCTCGTTCTTTTTCCTTTGAGTCGTAAATTCCTGTTGAACTCTCATTAAAATGCGGAATTAAGTACGCTGTGTGATGATGGAGATCCTTGATGACGAATCAGGAATAGTGAATGAGCAAACAAATATCACGGATGGTACACCGGATAGGGAAAATGTAGATGAAACCCCTTTTGCTCAGGTGCTGTGTAGCGCTGCACAAAGATCCATATGAGCGGGGCCTGGGTGCTGTGTAATTAGTACACAAAGAGCCAATTACTAGGGTGCTGAATAAACACAAAGATCCATTTTTGGAGCTGGTTCTCCCGGTGCTGTGATTTATTCAGAGAACCAAAATCTTGTAAGAATTAAGATATGATTTGTCGACATTATAAATACTTTAATATATGTAACGATTTTTGTAACGATCATCCTGCAAAAGGTCTGCTCGTTCTTTTTCCTTTGAGTCGTAAATTCCTGTTGAATTCTCATTAAAATGCGAAATTAAGTACGCTGTGTGATGATGGAGATCCTTGATGACGAATCAGGAATAGTGAATGAGCAAACAAAATAACGAATGCTGCGGCTAGAGCAGTGGAAGCGATTTTTGAATTGTTCAATGATTATTCGATATTGTTATGACTTATTGTCAATAGGTATACTAAGTGGCCATGAGGTAGCCTGTTGCTATGTACAGTTTTATTCTATTGTTGATTATACCACATAGCTGTGGTGATAAAGGAAATGTTCGTTTAAATAGATGATTATGATAGGACCATGACTATAAAATCATGATGATTATTATGAATGATATCATAGGGTTCAAATGCAGAATGCTGCATGAACTTGGGAAAGAACTTTCAAGCCCTATGGGATAAATTGGGTATTACAAGCGATGGAGTTTCAAAATTTAGCATGATTGAAGGAATTTGACAGTCCCATTTCAGGAGTTTTACGAAATTTATATTGCCAAGAGATTTTGGGTACTATTAAAAGAAAAATGATGAGATATTTTTCCCAAAGAACTTTAATATCTGCCATCCATTTTGGCTGTCTCACGAATGAAGGATGAGTTGCCTTTAGTGGTTGCAAAGAAAATTTGTGGAGACCAGGCAAAATGGGGAAATATGTCAGATATGACCCTAGGACAGGACGGTGATTCATCAATTAACATGAGGTACGAACCAGAGGTGACGTCAATGGATGGACCTGTCCTGACATCATTGGGGAAAGGGCTTATGCAAGGAGTCATCCAAAATTATTAATTTGATTTAATTTGGCGATTCATCAATTTAACGGCGATTTAACGGCGATTCATCAATTAACATGAGGTACGAACCAGAGGTGACGTCAATGGATGGACCTGTCCTGACATCATTGGGGAAAGGGCTTATGCAAGGAGTCATCCAAAATGATTAATTTGATTTAATTTGGCGATTCATCAATTTAACGGCGATTTAACGGCGATTCATCAATTAACATGAGGTACGAACCAGAGGTGACGTCAATGGATGGACCTGTCCTGACATCATTGGGGAAAGGGCTTATGCAAGGAGTCATCCAAAATGATTAATTTGATTTATTGATGAATATTGATGAATTAATTGAAATTGAATAATTGATTGAATTGTTAATTGATTGAATCTAATTGATTGAATTTAATTGAATAAATTTAACTGAATAAATTGAATTGAATATATTGATTGTTTGATTGATGAAAATGCGGTCTCAAGAAAGAAGCTTTGATATCTTTGCGAGATATTAACAATGTGGAGACAACCTGGGAAAATTGAGCAAGGTGGTGAGTTTATATACAGATATATATGTGCGGTTACCATTGTGTGATTTCCCCGTCAACAGAGCGGACACCTGAGGATTCACCCATTTCATACTGACCCTCCGGCTCATCTGCAAATACTGATCTGTGAGATTGGATTGTGCAAAAGCCACGGCTGAGGGAGATTCTCTGGAAATCACCGTGTGAACAGGTGGAGAGACCCTTCCTGGAGGTACGAGTGAAGCTTTAGACTTTAGAGGAACAAACTACAACACATCCAACGCTACTTTGATAAAAGGCAGAATGGGAAATGGAGCCTGCAAGAATACACAAGGACAACCAGAGATTCCACAAAAAGGTACTTGTACACATCATATGTACGACCGTTATGGTGCAGAAGCTATAAGGCAGGTCGAGAATTGGTATTTGTGGACAAAGGGACATGATGAGGAGTTTCCAAGAGATGGTACATTTGAGCGAAGTCGATTGGAAAGATTGGAACAAAGATTGAAAGCCAGGAAGAGACAGAATCTAACGGTAGACTGGCTTGCATTCCATCTTTGGGATGGTGAATCCAGACAACGGGAACAGCAAGAACGGATAACGGATCTAGAACTAAAAATAAAAAGGATACAGGATACAGTGGAGGAGACAAATGCACAACTGCCCTCGAAATTAGGAATGAAAGTGACGGTTGTCCCATCTGATTTCCAGTTGTCTCCCCAAAAAGGACGGTACAGAGAATTTTTTCGTGTTTCAGGAGACAACGAGAGATTGCAGTGGCAACTCAGGGATGTAGAGATGCAGCCCAGCAATACAAATGCACAGGTGGACAGAGCAGGTAACGACAGAAGCCGGTGCTTCAACTGTGGAGAGATGGGACACTGGATAAGGAGATGCCCATATCTGAGCAGAAGACAATTTCGACAGGGAAACCAAGGACAAAGAAACCAAGGACAAAGAAACCAAGATCAAGGGTACCAGTGCTGACCGATACCTCAGACAATGATTAGGCCTTCATTGCGACAAATCCCAAATGACGATTGGCCTCAACAAATTAGATTACTGGACAAACATGAATAACTGTCGATGATTCTTGGGTCTGAAAAGTTTTCGGAGCAAGAATTATTCATTTTTTCTTTTGCTTGTAAGCAAATTGATAATTAATTGATCAAATGCCGAAATTGGATCTTTTATGTTGGGCACACAATTTTAAATTTACAAAGTTGGAACAATTGCTTTGCAAATTTTAAACCAAGGGACAAGGGTCACGTGATGATCAGGTGGGAATTTCGGACTATTGTTCCACACGATTGATAAGTCAGTGGTCGACTGACATGTAAATGGGTGTGTAGTCAAATTTGGATAAATTATTGTGGGAACTGAAAGGGTAATTTCAATGTGACATCATAGGGGTTTTCTAAGAATAAGTTTTTGGTCCATTTGTGTATTAGCATTTCTAAAATTGAAGGACAAATTTTATGAAATTGAAATAAAATTGACACCCATCTTGATCTGTAAATAATAGTTCCAACGCAAACAAATACGCATAATGCATGTGTGTGTGTATTTTTTGTGTGTCAATGTTAGTGTTTTTTATTGTTTTGTGTATCAATCTTACAAGATTGTTGACACCGACAGTGTGCCTGTCTGGAAATGGATAGTTTTATGTGGATGGGATTGAATATGCAGAGAATCCGTAAAATAAAATAGAAATAAAATTTGATTATGAACATTATCTCTTTTGTCAAGGGAGATGGAATATAAAGATTTGATGTGCTGGGTTATGAGCAGCCATTAATTAAATAGTAAAATTGTGAGTAATTTGGGGATTCCATTTTTGATAGAATTTATATGAGAATAATAGCTATTTATGGATATGAGCTTCATAAAAAGAAATGAGGGAGTACAAAATTATCCAAATTTGGGAGAGGTCTTACACTGACTTCCCAGAATACTCTGCTCATGGATTTATATATATATATATAAACTTGAATTTTATCAGCATATAAATTGTGCTGCATGTATGGATGTGTATTAGGCATAGATGATATGGGAAAATAGTAAAGAAAATCTTGCTGATTTGAACAATTGTGAGTTTTAAAACGGAATGCATTGTGCATCTTAAACCAAGGGGCAGACATGAACGCGCTGTTACGTTATTTATACTCAGAACGCGCTGTTACGTGTACCTGCAACATATTTGTTAATCTCGCACACCTATATTGGCATACTGGTGTCAGTAGTACTCACTGGGTGCATAGAAATGGATGAGCAACAGTTAAGGGGGTGTAAAAAAACACTTACTTGGATATTTTGTACAAAAGTAGGGGTTTCAATAAGTGGTACCATACACATGGGATTCATCAAATTAAGTTTTGGAGTTCAAACAAAGTCACTGGTTAACAGATGGGAATGGATAGTAAATAAATTCTTCGATGCTGGGTAAATGAAGTGAGATATTACAAAGACTTATTAGAGCTATTGTTCTTCCTTGCAGCAGTGGGAGAAAATTTAGATCCAACATAATGAATCTATAAATGAATGTGATAGGGATAATATCCTCAATTTGTACTAATTATTTGATTGTGGGTAAAGGAATTAATTAATCGTAGTGGATTGTTAACAAGCAGCCTGAAATGTCCTGAGAGTGTGCATCCATGTAATCAGAAATCCCAGATTTGTTTTTACAAACAACATTTTGGTAGAGATCTTATGTGGACGAATACTTGCTTGGTAGATAAAAACGGTACTGCATGTTGGCAGCCACTTCAGTGGCCATTTAGGCCGAACAAATAGGGAAAAACTGTAATTGAATATGTAATTTACAGATGAGTATTTGGGA
This sequence comes from Myxine glutinosa, assembly GCF_964187855.1. Lineage (NCBI taxonomy): Eukaryota > Metazoa > Chordata > Myxini > Myxiniformes > Myxinidae > Myxine > Myxine glutinosa. The sequence continues at coordinate 162,088,676 of NC_136265.1, read as the reverse complement.
AGTAAAAAGGGAATTTATTGATTTGGGAGACATTTTTCGAAGGTTTATTAAAGTGTTGTAATATGACATTTGGCAAGGAAAATTATTGGATGGGAAAATTAGATCTGTTTATAAAATGAGTTTTGTTGACCCATTGAAGTTAATTCTTTGAATTGTTGTTTAATTAGCATGTTGAGTTCAAATTGGAAATAGTTTGGTAGAGCTTTGGTTAAAACCTTTGGTTGCAGTGTTTTGGAACAAATTGATAAACCGTAGGAGGTTGATAAGAATAGAAACAAATATGGACCTAAAATAGAAAGATTGTTATGATGATATGAATAAATACTGAGATTAAAAGATTAAATCAAGTGATGTTGCAAATGAAACAGTAGAATTAAGATAATGGCATAACGACAATGTTATGAGTTGTGTCAATTACAATATCAGTGAACTCATATCACCACGAGTGACACACTGTTAGGAAAAAGAGGGAAAAGAAAAAGTGGAGAGGAATTATGGTAATAATACATTATGTTTAATTTGTTGGTTTGAAAAAATTGTTGTTGGGAATTAGGTATTCCCGTTTGTGATTGTAATCATATACAATGCTATTCTTAGTTTAGTAATAAAATACATACCTGATTGAATATTATTTGTGTGACGCATATAAATGAATATAACTTTTTGTGTTAAGGAAAAACAACAAATTGTTGAATGTGAAACTGTCGGAAGATATACATGATTATGCTGATTTCATGGTAAGATGCACCCTATCTGATTCAGTGTGTGCGGAAAGCAGATTCAGATGTGACTGAGCATAAGGATAAGACGAGATCACATTTTGGAGGGATTGCTAACGGAATTGGGAAGAAGTTCGAGAAAGAAAATTTGTGGCTAAAAAATGAAGTTAATCGTGGCATACACCCTCTTTCTCAAAGAATGATGAAGACATTCTCCCGTGTAACTTGGAGATGAATGCTTACCTTCACCAAGGAAATTTATGTGACCATTTGCCTGGATCACACTGCAACATATGAAAGAAAGGCGATCACTTACTCTTGTTCGAAGGCTTCGAACATTCACCACATCAGAAGTTGCAGGACAACGACATTTTACCGGCAACCTCTGTGAAATGCGGGGACATATGTTATTACTTCACCAACGTCCGGGGAACCAGCATGGAGCTGCAAAAAACGGCTGTGCCCTTGTCACAACAGCTGTGCACGATTCTGCTGGTTGCTCCTGGTAAGGACCATGAATGACCTGAACACCATGGTCCCAACATCATTGTGGATGCATCCGGCATCCCTGTTCCACATCTTGCTGGCCAATCAACGTCACACCAATACTTGCTGCCCACTCACAATGAGGGTGGAGGCAAGTCGACTACAACTGGGTGAAGGCCGTGTTCAGGAATTACTATGGTTTACAGCAAAAAGTGGCAAGAATGCTACAAGGAGAGCAGGGTCAGTCTATGACTCCGCAATGTTACCACAACAGCGAAATCCTACACGAAGTAGTGCAGGAGCTATGAAGACATTAGGAGAAAATGTTTCATACCAGGATTCAAACACAAGTGATCAGCCCTTCCTTTCAAACAAAGTCAACATTTGTGTGGAGGCAAACGTTTTTTACCAGATGGTGCAGATGCTTTACAAAACTTGAAAATGAAGTGAAATTGTTGTATCTTGGTGATGGTGAAGTGTTGTTTTGAAAATATATTTGTGATGCAAATGCAATAGATTGAACGATATGGAAGGAGTCAATGACCAACGAAATGTTTTGTGATTCTTGCAGGATGACGGTGTATGCCCAAGGGAATTTGATTACCAAAATGATTGATTATTTACTTATACTTGTAATGATGTTTACTTGTAGTGATTAATTATTTACTTATACTTGTAATGATGTTTACTTGTAGTGATTGATTGTTTACTTATATTGATGTTTAGATTAATGGTTAATATAAACAAAAAACAAAAAGATGAGGGAATTGTGGAAGTGTAACTCAGTGTAACTTATTAATTGGCACTGGTAACTTATTAATTAACCTGGTAACAAAGCAGATACATTTTACATGCAAACTCTGTGAAAGACGAGTTTGTAAATGAGTCAGGAATGCGCCCGAACATGATAATCTCTTGTCCACCTGGTCACAGCCCCTGGCTGAAGCACCCCCCTATCGTTTGGTAAACGGAACTCACAACAGGAGGGGAGCGAGCTGATACCAGGACTTGGTACATGCATGACCTCGGGGCATTAGCGGAGAGGGGATTAAGTCCAGTTTGTCCATATAAACGAGAGCAAACGTGGAGTCGAGAGAACCTGCTACCAGAAGCTCTGACCAACGGGAGTGGCAGAGGAACATCAGCCGAACGAGAAGGACCATGCGAAAAGAGTTAACCTGATCCATTATATTATGCGGTATTATTTGGTAAATGGAATGAAGTGAATAACCAGTTAATAAACCAGACCTTTTGTAAACCTGTGTCCGGTCATTGGAGTCCTGTGAGTCTCTCAGCTACAAATTCCCCTACAAGACCCAGGAGGACACAACTGCTGAGAGAGAGACATAAGAAAGCCTGACTGGAGTTTTCCAAAACACACCTGAACAAACCAAAATCCTCCTGCGAAAATGTCCTGTGGACTGATGAGACCAAATTAGAGCTTTTTGATAAAGCACATCATCTCAATGTTTACAGAAAACAAAATGAAGCTTTCAAAGTAAAGAACACGTTTCCTACAGTCAAACATGGAGGAGGTTGAGTGATGTTTTGGGGGTGCTGTGCTGCCTCTGGCACTGGGTGCCTTGAATGTGTGCATGGCATCATGAAATCAGGAGATTACCAAGGCGTTTTGGAGCACAATGTTCAACCCAGTGTCAGAAAGCTGGGTCTCTGTCGACGGTCATGGATCTTGCAGCAGGATAATGACCCCCAAACACACTTCAAAAAGCACCCAGGAATGGTTCAAGACAAAACGCTTGACTGTTCTGAAGTGGCCAGCAATGAGTCCAGATCTAAATCCCATTCAACACCTGTGGGGAGATCTGAAAACAGCATTTGGGAGAAGGCACCCTTCAAATCTGGGAGAACTTGAGCAGTTTGCACAAGAAGAGTGGGCCAAACTGCCAGCAGAGATGTGTAGGAAGCTCATTCATGGCTATCGGAAGCGCTTGACTGGAGTTATTTTGTCCAAAGGCCGTGCTGCCTAATATTAAGTCGAGGGTGCCAATAATTTTGTCAATGCCATTTCTTTTTATTTTCTGATTTAAAAGGATATATTAAGTTCTGAATCAAAAACAAAGGTTCTGTAATGTTAACAGTGAAATAAAGAATTGTGGAGACCAAATACTTTTGTAAATTTCAACTTATTTTTGGAGAAAATTGTGAGTTATTTGAAATAAGTGAAAGGGTGCCTTTTCTTTTGGCCACGATTGTATGTGTTGAATGATCAAGTGGGTGTTTCCAGAGCTCTAGATCCTCACATTGTGCTGGTTGTCCCTTCCCCGATACATAACAGCAAGCTTCATCTGTGAACATAACCTTTTTCAGGTAGTCTGTCACCTTCTAAGCAACTGAGCATTTCCAAGGTAGACGCCTTGCGTTTGGGTCCATCATTTGTTTTGAGTTCCTGCAGAATCTGCACTTTAGAGGTATAATGCTTCAGTCTTTTATGCAAAATCCTGTATATAGTAGTGGTTGGTAGGCCCAGTTCTTTGGATGTGCGTGGGATTGATTTTCTGGGACTTTGTTGAAATGATTCACGCACTCGTTCAACGTCTGCTGCACTTGTGCTTGGTCGAACGGTACTTTTCTGTTTCAAAACAACTTCGTCTCCTTAAAACTCTTATACCACTCTCTGATGCTAGTCTGCGTTTGTGGAGTCCTTCCATAACTTGTACGGAAATTACGCTGAACTTGCGTGTCTGATCTCATCTTGATGAACCATTCGACGCGCTGAGCTTTCTCCTGTAGAGTGAGTCGCAATTTCATTTTACATTAAACAACCAGACCTGAAAATAAAGAAAACTCTATGAGTTCCTGCATCATATAAAACAAAGGGTATCGTTGGATCATATGTGGTAGTAAATATATTAACAACCAAAGTTGTCCAGGTCTTTTTGGAACACCCTGTATTATTCTGTCTTTATTGAAGCGAGTTCGCAAAAGTTTCATCGGTCGCATCCTGCAGTAGCTACGATGATGATACGAGGTATACTTTCATTCCCAGATACACACCTGTCATAGTGCTCCCAAAAGTACAACAGAACGGAACGTTCACCGGTAGGTACATAACAATCGGGAAACAAAGCCAAGTTAACATGTGATGAATGCTTCTGTGTGTAAAGATCCCTTTGTAGCATCACCATGTCCTATTAGGAAGAATTTTGACACTACTGTCTGCATATCTGGTGTTCAAACTCCTTGAAGGTGTGTGTGTGTGTGTGTGTGTGTGTGTGTGTGTGTGTGTGTGTGTGTGTGTGTGTGTGTGTGTGTGTACCTGTGTTTGTGTTTGTGTGTTTGTATGTATGTGTGTGTGTGTGTGTGTGTGTGTGTGTGTGTGTGTGTGTGTGTGTGTGTGTGTGTGTGTGTGTGTGTGTGTGTGTGTGTGTATGTGTTTGGCTGTGTGTATGTGTGTCACTTGGAAACCCAGAAGAAAATTGCATGAACATCTTCCAAGATTACTTATGAAAGAGAAACAAGGAGTTGAACATATTGATCAATCAAAACGAGCGTTCCAGGAGTATTGTAGAAAGTTGACTCCACTAGATGGAGAAACTCAGCAAGAAATCTCTTACGAGGATGATAACACATCTGAGATGTCAGACGGACCGTTTCAAACACACATGACACTGTACAAGTTTCACTTTTCATTTTTATAAGTCTTGGCTGGCAGGATGGCTCATACGTCGAGGTGCGCATACTTGTCTCTGAGCTGACTTGTCTTTGAGCTGTCTAACCTGGGTTCGAATCCCGTCCCAGCTATAAACTGCTATCCTGGTGTTTCACAGCCTTGAGACCCTGTCAAGCCGTTGAATGAACACCAGGTGGGTTGACTCAGCCTGTCATCTTTCGGAGGTCGGCAAAATGAGTACCAAATGACTAGGATCACTGTCACCTCCACTCATTCGTTCTGCTTTCCGGTTCAAGACAGCTGTTCACTGCCATCTTAGATCATCCCCCATCCAAAACCATGATCTTTTCTACACCCGTTAACCCTACCAAAGGCCATCCCTTTCGAAGTTTCTAGTTTTTCTTTCTGAGATTTTGCTTCTGTCTCCATTTTGTTCACCCTAGCCTCATTCTTCCCCACATCCCTTATTTTCCCTGCCCCTCGATCACTCCCACGTTTCCTCCACCACCATGTACATCTCCACCTCCTCGTGGGTGCCTCTCGCGTGCTCGTTACCAGGTGGCGCCGCGGTTGGGCCCTTGTGAAGCTTCATGCGTGAGTCAGGGCTGCTGCACTTAGTCCTTAGGAGACGCCGGAAGTAAGTGGAATAGTAAAACATCGCAAAGCTCTTTCTTGCTTCACTCGGATGCGGAATCATTGCTGGAAACGAGGTTCGACGAGGCCCAGTCTCCCGCTGGGTAGCTGGAACTTGCGATTCCGTGCATTGCTCTAACTTTGTGATTCAATGACAGAAAGAGCTAACTTGTACACCCAATGGCTGCTACAGCATCCTATGTCTGACATGGCTCGTTAAAATGACTAGAAAGTTGGCCATGCCTGCACGGAATTTTAAACGGGTTTGGGATGAGGGTGGCAAAAATACAATTGGTGTCTTCTGTCATCGAGCCAGCAAGCTGGGAGCGACAATTCACATTTATTGCCACATCTGATGCAATTTAAATACTCTAATGGAGGTGTGGTCTTCCATTTGAAACCGTTTGTTCGATTATATAGAGCTGTTTGATGCCTGGGATCCATAATAAAAATCTCTATTGGTGTTAAAGCCAGTGACCAATTGCAAATTGAAAGTAGGATATACAGTCGTGGCCAAAAATATTGGCATCCCTGCACTTTTTTCAAATAATGCACCATTGCTTCCAGAAAATTGTTGAAATTGAACAATATTTTGGTATCCACATTTGTATTTCTTTGGTTTGCAGTGGAACAAAACAAAAAAAGCTGAAAAAATTACTAAATCTTAGCTTATTCCACACCGAAATCCTAAAATGTGCCGGAAAATATTGTTACGGTTTTTAGAACCTTCACTAGTAAATTTTAGTAAATGTTTCCCTTATAAATGTTCCCCTGTAAATATCCCCATCAATTGGCTTGTTAAAGACCGCACCCAAGTTAGTCCATGTACAACACGTAGAGAACCATAGGACCTCTCCGTAGTTATTTCATTATTATGCGTTTCAGTTAAGGATCTGTTCCCAATAGTTGAATCTGCGTTGCATTAATCAAATAAGATAGGCCCCAGTACTTCGTTTGCCAGCAGCGTTCGCTGCTCATTGCCTTGATTCGGTTGTTGGCCCCAAACCGCCATAAGCCATGCGGTCAAGCCGAGGAAGGAGGGGGGCGGAGCCACAATAACAAGGCGTGGCACGCCGACGCACCACCAGAGGCGGAGCCAGCGAGCCCCCACCAGCCAACCAGGGCTGGCGAGGTACCATCGTGGGCGTGGCTCTATGAAGCGCGCATTGAACTGGAGGCACGTAATATAAGCGCGAGCGCGAAGCCTTTTTACAGAGATGAACGGGGATGAACGGAGATGAACGAGAGTCGACTCGCTTGAACTCGAGAGTCGCTTGAACGAGAGGTTCAAGCTGACCTTCAGGCACAAGGTACGACAGTTTCAACTCATACCATCCATCACCAACTCAATGAAAGGGGTCTCTATGGTGGGAGACCCAGGAGGACCCCACTGCTGAGAAAGCCCGACTGGAGTAACCAAAACACACCTGAACAAGCCAAAATCCTCCTGGAAAAATGTCCTGTGACAGATGAGACCAAATTAGAGCTTTTTAATAAAGCACATCATCTCTATGTTTACAGAAACCAAAATGAAGCCTTCAAAGAAAACAACACCTTCCCTACAGTCAAACATGGAGGAGGTTCAGTGATGTTTTGGGGTTGCTGTGCTGCCTCTGGCATTGGGTACCTTGAATGTGTGCATGGCATCATGAAATCAGGAGATTACCAAGGCATTTTGGAGCACAATGTTCAACCCAATGTCAGCACACTGGGTCTCCATCGAAGGTTATGGGTCTTGCAGCAGGACAATGACCCCAAACACACTTCAAAAAGCACCCAGGAATGGTTCAAGACAAATCACTGGACTGTTCTGAAGTGTCCAGCAATGAGTCCAGATCTAAATCCCATTAAAAAACCTGTGCGGAGATCTGAAAACAGCATTTGGTAGAAGGCACCCTTCAAATCTGGGAGAACTGGAGCAGTTTGCACAAGAAGAGTAGACCAAACTGCCAGTAGAGATATGTAGGAAGCCCATTCATGCATATAGGAAGCGCTTGACTGCAGTTATTTTGTCCAAAGGCCGTGTGTGCTGCCAAATATTAAGTCTAGGGTGTGTTACGTGCTCCTCCCCAACCCCCTGGTCACAGTGTACCTCCGAGCCCCGAGAGGAGTCACGGCAGAAAAAATGTGTTATTCTGTATGTCAAAGATCAATGGTGAAGCCACACCAATTGTTACAAACAAACCAGTATTGTATTAAGATCACACAAGAATAACAGTACAACAACAATAGTAATCAATTGTACAACCAATATATATTTCCTATGATGGTACCATCTGGTTCGTACAATATAACTCACTGTGCTCCAAGTGAGCGAAAAGAAGAAGATTCCCAATGTCTCTAATTCCCGGCTTCAAGCCAAAGTCGATCCGCTCCAGCGATCGTCAGAACAATGTCCAATCAAGACCAGAATCCCATTAGGTTGGCAGTTACAGTCCTGCTGCCAAAGCTGTGCAAAGGAACCCTCAAGGCGACTGGGAAATCCAAAGGCGCCCTCCAGGCGATGGGGAAATCACACCCTTGGGTATGGACGTTCCACGGCTCACAGTCGGTGAACCGCAAATTCATCTTCAAAAGCCACGTTGCACACACACACACCAGATACGTCTGAAAGCGGTGAAAATGGCTGACGAAGCAAAGAAACCTTGCTCGATGCACAAAGCGCGCGAGTCAAAATGGCCGACGGCCCGTTCTCAAGACGTAACGGCACGACGATGATGACGATAATTCTCTTCAGAATCCACCGCAAAACCTGACACGCAGGTTGATCAGTCACAGCGATAACAACTCTGTCGCAGGAATCCCTTTCCTGGGAACCCAAAGTTCACTCGTGACTCTTGCTCGCCAACGTTCGCTCCAGACCGCAAAGCAACTATGCTTCTTGTCCGACTCCACTCACTCCACCTTCTTTTTTTTCTCTTCCTCTTCGTCGCCGTCCAGTTCCTGTTTCATTTAAAACATTAACCTTTTTACCTTTTGACAATAATAATTGCTATTTCCCTCAAACAACAATAATAATAATACATGGAATCAAAAATGTTTACAGTGGATGAAAACCACAACAACGGAAGTGACGAATCCATAACAGGTGTCAATAATTTTGTCAATGCCATTTCTTTTTATTTTCCGATTTAAAAGGATATATTAAGTTCTGAATCAAAAATAAAGGTTCTGTAATGTTAACAGTGAAATAAAGAATTGTGGAGACCAAATACTTTTGTCAATTTCAACTTATTTTTTAGAAAATTGTGAGTTATTTGAAAAAAGTGCAAGGGTGCCAATTTTTGGCCACAACTGTATATATACATATACGTATATATATATATATATATATCTATATATATATATATATATATATATATATCTATATCTATATATATATATATATATATATATATATATGCGTGTGTATATATGTGTATATGTATATGTGTGTATATATATATATATATATATATATATATATATATATATATATATATATATATTGTTACGGTCCGCGGTTAAGGATGGTATGTTTGCCGAGCGGAGGCTCCGCGACCGAACAGTTGTTCCCCGACTAAACCCGATTCACCCAAACGTTGGCCGTATCGCGCCACAGATATTCAATGTGGAAAAGACGAAGACGACGAATGCAAAGAGGAAGAAGAAGAAGACGTACAGAAGAGTAACGGGGTTTATTATTATTTACACACACATAAGCAAAAAGAGCAGTCACGGGTATTTACAGCGGACATGAAAAAGCAGGTAACACAGTGCAAATTACTAGCTAAACAGACTTAGTTTACTACCCAGGACAGCACGAACAGAACAAACTCACGTACGCAAATGGATGGAAGGGTAGGAATCGTTTGGAGGGATGAGCAGGTGGGATCACAGGGCACAGCGAGCAGGTCCACTCCGGGCGGGAAGCGAGGAGCCGGCAGCTCCTTGTATTCGGCTTCACAGCGCACGCCGGCAGGGTCACTTGGCTGGTTGAAACGGGGCTGGTTGAAGCGGCTCTTTGTCAAAGGCTTTTCGTATCTCTCATGCAACTCCGGTGCAACTCTGAACTCTCTCCCGGTGGACTGCCAACCCTCGTACGCACCTGGACTCATCTGCCGTATCTCTCGTGTAGCTTGTCCCAGCGATCGTCGCACCCTTCTCTCATACCTTCAGCGCGGGTCTGACACGCCCTCTTCGGTTTCGGTACCGCCCTCCCCCCCGTGCTCTGTTTCGTGACCTTGTATGGTTATCCCACGGGCTTGTCTCCTTATTTGGGCATGGCGCCGACGGCACGCCCCTCGTGGCGAGCCACGGGCTTGTTTCCTTATTTGGGCATGGGGCTGAACAGCCCCGCCCTTCGTGGCGCGCCCTGGGCTTGCCTCTCCCGGGCGACCCCGCCCCTCCTGTTCAAACAGAGCACGGAGCACATATTCACTATAGCAGCGAAATGAGAGGGCGTGCACCCCACGCTTGTGAACTGCTTTACCCGCAGATGGAGAGTTTGGCTGGGAAATGGAAGTATTGAAGGGGAGCTATTCTTAATTGATTCGGTGCAATGGAGTGTCATTCTAATGGAAGACAAGGCCTTACTCTAAAACACATAATAAGATATAAGCTACTGAACAAGGGTTTTATCGTGTCCTTCAATGTGGTGTTTCATGGAATAACTACCGGGACGCCCTTTTTACCTTTACACAACTCTGGAGGCAGGAGGGGCCATATTCAACAATGTTCATCACCATTTCCAATATAATACAACACAATCAAAAAAATGCAATCCTCATAGCCGCAACACTGCACCCTCCTCCTCTTAGGCACGTCCCGGGCCTACAACTTTTATTTAGTGTGACACGTAGGTGTAGTTCCCTCTACTTTTAACCTGACCCTGAGTGTGACAGTTTTAAAACATAGATAGATGTGTTCCGCTGCTCCATTGCACCCTGCCTTTACAGACTCGCGCCCACAGCTAACCGAATTGCGGAATGGTCTTCAAACTATACATTGACGGTGGGGAGCATTATTTACAATTGACGCTACTTTATTTACAAAACGCAACCCAGGACCTGTGATTGTTCTTTCTGGGGGGGGAGACAGTCTGCTCTGCATCAATGCACCATGAAAGCACCCAAAACGCACCAAAAGACCCTCAAGCACCAATCGGTGCAGTCACCACAGTTCATCAGTGTTCATGAATAAAAAATAAAAACAACAACCCCTAACCTTGCAGGTGGTCTCTTGCTCTTCGGCTCCCTCTGCTGGCTATTATTATTTGTTCTTCCAGATGTTGTCTTTTCCTTTGCTGGCGGCCTATTTGTAATAAAATGCACCTAACGTGTCCGTTTGTATTTATTTATGGCCCACAGGGGCCGACTACGTGTGGTTCACCTGTGGGGCATCGGTGCCCTGTGGCCAAGGTCCGCCAGCAAGATTTCGGGCCCTCATGGCCGGTTCCAGCAGAGGGGCCATGCCCCAACCCATGGGGTCCATCAGTGGTGCTCGGCCACAGACATGTGGTCCATAATGTGGTGCATCGATGCAGACAGCTGGTTCTGGGAGTTCCGGGCGCACAATGGCCGACTCACGCACGCTCCCCTCGGCGCCCAATGGCGCACAGGTCATGTGGGAGACAAAAGGGGGGAGAGACAGATGAGCGAGGGGTAAGGTCACAAGGGTACACATCAATAAGGCAATGCAGGGCGAAATGCGTACGGAGAGCGAAGTGAGAAAGCTCGTCCCTACCGTACGTCACCCCCCCTGTCACCTACACTACCCTTGCCCTTACCCCATATGTACAAAATCTACACCTTTACAAATCCGTCGCTACCGTCACATCTTCCCCATATTTCTTCGATACCAAATTCGTCTCCACAATCCCTCTAACCAAGATTTGCCATCACCCAATTCATCATCAACCCTCATAAGGAGGAAGAGATGGAACACAAAGCACAATGTCACACCCACGTCATGATGCGTCTCACCATCCAAACATTTGCATCAAAAATAATTAAAACAACCTGGCATGGTGTGGAGGTACGTCATCTCAGGTGAGTGCATGTAGATGGTGCAAGGAGATTCTTCATCCTAACTATCCTCTAAATGACTTTAACACACGTTACACTACCCGGGGTCTCTCCCTGCCAATTCGTTGGCCAACTTACACTATGGGTTCTAAAAACCAATTCCCATTGACCAAACTGTCGTGCTTCTCAATTTGGGGTCTCACTCCCCCGATTCATCTCCCGGTGCCCTTGCACAATTTCTGGGCTGAGACGTGTAGCTCTCCCAGCAGGTCTACCCACCTGAACACCTCCACCACTGCAGTTGCCACCCGAGCTTACCTAGCTCCTCACCTTAACCTATCTAATTGGGGAAGGCCCCTCCTGGCTCTGTCACCCCTTGGTGCCCTCTGGCACTGGGCTACCCGGGTCCGACCTCCGGATCCTCGGGCCCCATCCACAACTACCGGCTCCCAGAGCCCACCTGCGGCCTCACCTGGCCGACATCCTCACAGTGGTGGAGTGCCCAAACAAACTACACACCCTAACAGGCTACACGCCCAGCCATTTCCACAACACTAATGCACCCATCCAAATACCATTCTCTCACCCGCACCACAGATGCCAATATCCAACCACAATTTACCTATACCCTCTACCTAACACTTACACTACCCGCCCCGGGTACTCGTGATGGGGGGTCCATCCTTCCCCCATTCACACCTCCGCACCATCCACTCCACTCCATAGTTTCCACCATACTCACTCCACGACCATCCATTCCAATACTCCATATATTCCACACTCCTTGTATTCCACACTACCATTCTCCATACACCTGTTGTTGCACACCTGTGCAATCACACCTGGTGCCACTTGCACCCTCCTTCCTTCCTGGACCACTCGGTCAATACAACACTCATCACTATCACTATCACTCTCACTCATACACTGCTCCATACACCTGTTCAGTTGCACACCTGTGCAATCACACCTGTTCAATCACACCTGTTCACCATACACTTCCAATCCTCAAACACATGGCATCATCTCATCTAACTACTCCCCTCTGAAACTTGCGCTTCCCAGTCGCCCCTTACATTATTGCGCTCCCTCGTCATTATCATCCACACTAATCTACCTGCGTCCCCACTACAGGTGTCATTGTCACTACCTAATCTTAACGTTACCTATTGTCAATCTCTAGGTCCCTACACATTATCCAAACCCTCCCGGGCTAGTTTTCACTGCCATAAACCCCATAATCGAGTGCTCCTTTGCCCCCCGTCTGTGAGGGATGACAGAGTTGCCATCCCACCACATCGGGGACGTTCCACTACCAATTTTGCTCACCAAATTTCAGCCAATCAAAAATTTGCCAATCACCCTACCAATCCTCTGCCAATCATCACTCTGCCAATCCTTTGCCAATCATCTAATTTTGTTTTTCTAATTTCGGGTTCAGACCACTATCCTCATCATTACAGTCTACTTACTAATGCCTCTCGGTGCGCCAATTCACTTCTACAGCCCGGCTTCGTAAAGCCGAGCAATGAATGTGGGTTGTTTGGTGCCGGCGGCTGGATGCGTCCGACACTCGGTGCAGGGAAGGAAGCTTACCCGGGCCGAGATCCCACGCACCCCCTCGGCACGGAGCCATCCAATTGCCCGATCTCGACCTGCCGGAGCGCCTCAACAAAAAGGGGTCGCCATGACGACCCTTCCTATCGGGCTGCCCGCTCCGCCTAGTGGAGCACGGACGCGGCCGTTCCAAGCGCGGCCCAGCGTGGATCGCGTACGGCGGTCCTTTCGGACCCGCCGTGGTTCGGATCCCCGCTGGTCCTCGCGGCACGCGAAACCCGGCACGCACCGAGGGCCCGATTCGGCTATAAGTCGCTCTAACCGCTAACCCGGTTACCGTCGATGCCTCGCCTGCATGCTTACACCCCGCAGCCCGTTCCTTGCTCATACACCCAGCTGTTCCCATGCTCCTCGTCATTGCACCTTCTCTTACACACCCAGGTACACTCATTCCGCTCACAGACTTGGTCACACACCTGACCACCGAACACCTTTGCACACATTCGTCGTTCGCACACCTCACCAACACACCTCTTCGCGCCCCCTCCTCGGTCACCTCCTCTGTGACAATCACAGGTGTGCTCTCACTCGCACACCCAACCACGTGCCTCACTACCAACTCAAGTGTGCATTCCCACACACGCTCTACCACTCCAGGTGTGCTTCCTTCCATTCCAGGTGTACATCCTCTCTCACCTGTCACAACCAACTCACGCTCCGTGTCACTCTCACTACTTTCACCACCACTCTTGACAGCGCACTCACCCTTACTCCCGACAGCGCACTCTTTCCCCATGCACCCGTCCGTTACACACCTTTCTCGCGCACACTCTCCCGTTACATCCTCTGTAACACTCACCACAGGTGTACACTCTCTCGTTACATCCTCTGTAACACTCACCACACCGCGCTTCCATGTGCCCCCTCGCACACGCGCTTCGACCAACTCACTCTCGACAGCACCCTCACTCCTCGGCGCGCACTTTTTCCTCACACACCCCAGAGTCGGACATTCTCGCACACCTCCTCTTTCGCACACCAGACCTGTCGCACACTTCACCAACGGCCTCTCACGAACACCCGGATCCAAATCAACTCCCAAGCCGACTGAAGCTCCCCTCACATCATGTACATTTCCTCGTATATCGCCACTCACCTTGGCACCTCGTCTCCGCACCTCCTTCGCCACCTGCAAACTCTTTATTTGGTTAGCGAGCACATCATCATGATTTGAGCACCGACCTTGTACATATTCCATCACCTCTTCCTGTATTTCTCTCTTCGTTTCTGTCCGTCTCTTCTTAATTTCACTCACCCCCTCTTCCACCTCCTTTATCTTTTGCTTCACCTCTTTTATTTCCCGGTGCGTCTCCTCTATCTCGTCCTCTAAGGCTACCTTGACCGTTTCTATGTGCGTCCTCACCTCTCGGTCCTTCGTCTCCATTACCTTTGTCACCTCGTCCAACCTCGTTGTCAGTCCCTCACGTACCATCTGACATTGCCTCTGTGTCGCTATCAAGTCATTTTAAATGTCTTTTTGTGTCGCTTTTAACCCCCCGATTATTGCAGTGTTCTTTTCCACTTGGTCCACTAGTTCATTTTGTCCCACTGTCAGCTGTTCTACTCCCTCCGTCAGGTCCTCTATGCCCCCTTGTAACCTAGCCGTATTATTCCTCACCTCTTTCTCTATACGCTTTTCACCTCGCTTTACCTCCTCGCGTACCCCCGAGACCTCCTCACTTACACCTCATCGTATCTCCTCCTTCATCTCCTCCCTCTCTTTTGTAGATGCCGCCCTCATCTGTCCCAATTCATCCCTCTGAGCATCCAGTTTGGTTTCTACCCCGATTTTCACCTCCTCTATCTGCTCTCCCATTTGTTTAATTTCTCGGGCGGATTGCTTCCCTATCTCCCGCAATTTGCCTTCCATCCTATTTTCTAACCCCATTAACCCATTTTTCACCCCCTCTAACTGATTCTCCTGGGCAGCCATTCTATTTTCCACCCCCGTTAACCCATGTTTCATCCCTTCTATCCCATTGTCTAACCCCTCAAACGTCTTGTCTAATCCCTCAAATTTCTTGTCTAATCCCTCAAATTTCTTGTCTAATCCCTCACCGGTACCCCTCGCTTCGTCCCTCATTACCCCCAATTGCTCACCCTGAGCATCCATCCGGTTCCCCATTTCGCCCCCCAATCGCTCACTATCAGCCCTCAATCCCACAATTTGGTTTCCCAACCGCTCACTCTGAGCCCTCGCTTCGTCCCTTATTTGCTCACTATTCTTGTCCATAAGGGCCTTCATTTGTATCATAAAAAGGTTCAAATCCACCGGTGGCGCTGCTACGGTCGCGGGCGCGGCAAAATTTGGTGCCGCTACACCCACGTGCGCGAGGACGCCATTTTGCGCGCCTGATACCTCCTCAACCACCTCCTCCATATACATTTCCCCGAGGTCCTGGGTCGATTCTACCCCGTCTATCTCTCCCACCGGCATCCCGTCGCCTTGACCAGCCATGGCGCGATTTCAAAATTCGGGTTTTGCTTTACAACACAAATTTCCAGCAGCTCGTAATTTTGAGCGCGTTAAGCGCGCTTCGGGTCCGATCCGACACTCCTGACACCAATTGTTACGGTCCGCGGTTAAGGATGGTATGTTTGCCGAGCGGAGGCTCCGCGACCGAACAGTTGTTCCCCGACTAAACCCGATTCACCCAAATGTTGGCCGTATTGCGCCACAGATATTCAATGTGGAAAAGACTAAGACGACGAATGCAAAGAGGAAAAAGAAGAAGATGTACAGAAGAGTAACGGGGTTTATTATTATTTACACACACATAAGCAAAAAGAGCACGTAACGGGTATTTACAGCGGACATGAAAAAGCAGGTAACACAGTGCAAATTACTAGCTTATACAGACTTAGTTTACTACCCAGGACAGCACAACCAGAACAAACTCACGTACGCAAATGGATGGAAGGGTAGGAATCGTTTGGAGGGATGAGCAGGTGGGATCACAGGGCACGAGCAGGTCCACTCCGGGCGGGAAGCGAGGAGCCGGCAGCTCCTTGTATTCGGCTTCACAGCGCACGCCGGCAGGGTCACTTGGCTGGTTGAAACGGGGCTGGTTGAAGCGGCTCTTTGTCAAAGGCTTTTCGTATCTCTCACGCAACTCCGGTGCAACTCTGAACTCTCTCCCGGTGGACTGCCAACCCTCTTACGCACCTGGACTCATCTGCCGTATCTCTCGTGTAGCTTGTCCCAGCGATCGTCGCACCCTTCTCTCATACCTTCAGCGCGGGTCTGACACGCCCTCTTCGGTTTCGGTACCACCCTCCCCCCCGTGCTCTGTTTCGTGACCTTGTATGGTAATCCCACGGGCTTGTCTCCTTATTTGGGCATGGCGCCGACGGCACGCCCCTCGTGGCGAGCCACGGGCTTGTTTCCTTATTTGGGCATGGGGCTGAACAGCCCCGCCCTTCGTGGCGCGCCCTGGGCTTGCCTCTCCCGGGCGACCCCGCCCCTCCTGTTCAAACAGAGCACGGAGCACATATTCACTATAGCAGCGAAATGAGAGGGCGTGCACCCCACGCTTGTGAACTGCTTTACCCGCAGATGGAGAGTTTGGCTGGGAAATGGAAGTATTGAAGGGGAGCTATTCTTAATTGATTCGGTGCAATGGAGTGTCATTCTAATGGAAGACAAGGCCTTACTCTAAAACACATAATAAGATATAAGCTACTGAACAAGGGTTTTATCGTGTCCTTCAATGTGGTGTTTCATGGACTAACTACCGGGACGCCCTTTTTACCTTTACACAACTCTGGAGGCAGGAGGGGCCATATTCAACAATGTTCATCACCATTTCCAATATAATACAACACAATCAAAAAAATGCAATCCTCATATCCGCAACAATCTATATTATAATAGCCGTAGATGATTCTGTCTGTCTGTCTGTCTGTCTATCTGTTGGGTGTCTGTCCGGGGTGTGGCTTACTCGGTTTGCAGAGTAGCTCCACCCATAGCTCCACCCATTCTGGGAGTGGCTATAAACAAATATCCACCATTTTATTAACTCGCATAGCTTTGAGTCCTGTTTTGTAGGCCCGTGGTGTCTTGCTCTCCCCCAGTTTTATTTCAAATCAAATTCGATAAATCATTTCATTTTTCACAGTCGCTAACATAGTTTTAGACTCGGTTGAAAAAAAACGGGAAGAAAATCCGATGAAAGTTGCCGTTTATAGAACGAAATGAATTCTCAAAGGCCTGTAACTTCAAGGCCATTGAGTCTCTCTCACGCCTTTATCTCCAATCTAACTCACCATATGATTTCATTTTTATCGATGGTTTTACTTTTAGACTCGGTGTCAGCAATAATTGAGAACAATCCACACACGCGGGAAAATGCAGAGATATATTTTTTTAAATCGCGTCATGGTGTATCATACACCGCCCAACATGACACCGCCGGCAATGTGTCGATATATATTAAAAATTCGCTTTTGCTTTTCCGTTATGATATATTACTATTTCGTTTGATGATAGTCGTCACAAAAACGTCAACAATGATGCCGACATATATTTCTTCGTTTTTATTTCATTCAACATATTAGCCGGAAGTAAAATATGTTTCAGGAAATTACCGAGAGATATTTCTTCGTTTTTTTTATTAGTTATGTGCGCATACACTTTAAATAGGTTTATTTGAAATCTTTAATTTTCCACAAACATTCCACACACGCGGGAAAATGCAGAGATATATTTTTTAAAATCGCGTCATGGTGTATCATACACCGCCCAACATGACACCGACGGCAATGTGTCGATATCTATTTTAAATTCGATATATCATTTCATTTTTCACAGTCGCTAACATAGTTTTAGACTCGGTTGAAAAAAAACGAGAAGAAAATCCGATGAAAGTTGCCGTTTATAGAACGAAATGAATTCTCAAATGCCTGTAACTTCAAGGCCATTGAGTCTCTCTCACGCCTTTATCTCCAATCTAACTCACCATATGATTTCATTTTTATCGATGGTTTTAGAGTCGGTGTCAGCAATAATTGAGAACATTCCACACACGCGGGAAAATGCAGATATATTTTTTAAAATCGCGTCATGGTGTATCATACACCGCCTAACATGACACCGACGGCAACGTGTCGATACATATTAAAAATTCGATATATCATTTCATTTTTCACAGTCGCTAACATCGTTTTCGACTCGGTTGAAAAAAAACGGGAAGGAAATCCAATGAAAGTTGCCGTTTATAGAACGAAATGAATTCTCAAACGCCTGTAACTTCAACTTCAAGGCCATTGAGTCTCTCTCACGCCTTTATCTCCAATCTAACTCACCATATGATTTCATTTTTATCGATGGTTTTGGACTCGGTGTCAGCAATAATTGAGAACATTCCACACACGCGGGAAAATGCAGAGATATATTTTTAAAAATCGCGTCATGGTGTATCATACACCGCCCAACATGACACCGACGGCAACGTGTCGATATATATTAAAAATTCGCTTTTGCTTTTCCGTTAAGATATATTACTTTTTCGTTTGATGACAGTCGTCACAAAAACGTCAACAATGATGCCGACATATATTTCTTCGTTTTTATTTAATTCAACATTATTAGCCGGAAGTAAAATATGTTTCAGGAAATTACCACGGAGGTATATAATATGGAGAGCCAATTGGCCACCTCGCAGCATTAGCCGCCGTGAAGCCACCGGAAATAGTCTGGCGGCCATATTGGGAAGCCGATCGTAAGCCTGTCAAAGCAAAGGCGTGGCGCACTGATGATGCAGCTGGAGCGAATTTTAGGACCGCCGACTATTTAATTAATATAGAATACTAATATTTGAACTGATATTCGGGCTCAGAATCCCGTTCTTTAAGGAAATGGTGTTCATTAAGTTTGAAGTTGGTTCTAGACGCATTTTTCCTGGGGAATCCAATGGTTTAGAGCTTGTTTGAAAAAAAAGTGCCCAAAATTACCGCTCGGTGTTCTTTATCGTTCTTCTCATGACCCAATCACCCACTAGTAGGAATAAGAATCCTGACATGTTACACCCCTGTTTAACTCTTGTCTTCACCTTGAACCATTCTGTTGTTTCACCTTGGTCGACGACCGCACATTGAAAGTCTTGGTAAAGGGCTTTTACAAGGTTCACTAATTTTCCAGGTATGCTGTATTTCTTCATTATGACCCAGACTTTCTCTGGGCAAGGAGTCGAAAGCTTTCTAGAAATCTATAAAATTGAGGTACATCGTCGTTTGCCATTCTTTGGCTTGTTCTATAATATTCCTCAATATAAAGATCTGATTTGTTGTCATGTTATATGATGTTACTTAATTCAGTCATTATATTGTAACTAAGATGTGTATGTTTCTATTACCGAGATGTTAGAAACCACGCAGATATAATGATAACCAGAGTTTATTCTACACTGACATGGGTCAGCAACACATCAACAGTGAGTCAGTCACATAAATGACATGAAACGCTGTCATGTAGTTAACCCACACAATTCACAGTTAACCCACAAAACACACCCACACCATGTAGAGATGAGGTCGCTCTTATATTTCAGCTTGCTCTGGTGTTGCCTCACTGGTGAGCAAACAGGACCAGTTTGCAATATTTTTTCCTGATGCGCTCTTCCTTCATGTCATCATCGAGTGTTCTCACAACATGATGGAAACGTATCTTGCTGTATGATTGTGATACAGAATGTATTAAAGCAAACACATGGTTGCTGTCTGCCTCACAGTCAAACATGTGCCGATCCAAGGAAGCAAATGTAGACCGACCGACCTCAGAAAGGACAGAAGTGGAAATTGCCACTCTTATCCCACTTTCACGAGGCATTTTGCCATTGCTTACAGCCAGGAGCCTCTTGACACAGCGTTCAGTCGCCTCACAGACACGAACAACACTGTGCGAGGGAACTATGAGGCCACCCCTGTTCTTGGTAACAATCAGGCTGTACATTGGTGTGGTTTGCCATTCTTCGTTGTTACTGGTCAATGCAGAAAGACATTGGCTACACTTCAGAGTCTTCCTCACCATCCTCACCACATAGCCGGCAATATAGCCAACACATGACTCTGTAAAGATGGAAAGTTGCTCAAAATTTGGAATATCCGCATAGTCGTGGTCCTCTTTTGCCGGCGATCTCAACTCCAGGTCGTATCGTCTGGCCACCAACATGTCGTGACTCTCGTCAGGCACAGCCTGCTTTGCAACGCACTTGAAGGAAGCCGCATTCAGGATTCTGGTTGAGTCCTGTGCAGAACAGTTCCCACTTGCAGACTTGATGTCATGTCGCATCAAGAGGCGCTTATATGCGGCAACAAACTGCCGGGCCGTTGGGTTATTCCCACTTCCACATGCAATGCGGACCGCTCCAAAGAAAAGTTCAATGTGGTCTTGGCTCATTTTGTACGTGAGCAGGTATCGCAGGGGAGATGAGGCAGGTTTGACATATGTGAAATACAAAATTTTGACACTCTCTATGCAGATCATGAAACCAATGAAGGGGGTTTTCAAACGCGTATTGGTCATAACTTGACCATTCATGTTTTTGATGTTGGACAAGTAACTGTAGGCAGTATCCAGGAATGGCAGGAAAAGTCCTTCTCGTGATGTCATGAGTGGTGCCTTGTAGTTTCGTGCCAATGGATTGCGAGAATTTAGAATGTCAAACAGTTTGTCCAATGTTTCAATGTATTGGCAGGTAGCCTCACTGCCCTGAAATTCTGATAGTTGCAAAGTGTCCCTGCAAAACCGAATTGCATCTGCCACACTAGTGCTCAATGTCTGAGCAGCTGTGTCCACCTTCATGACATTGCTCTTCCACTCGATGTGTTTCCGGGAGAGCTTATTTCCCAGACGCAAGCCTTCTCTCTTCTGCAGATCAAAGAGTGCCTGGATGTATTTCCACGCGATGACTTTTTTGTTGCCATCCTCCATCATTTTCATGGATCCAAGACAGTTTCTTGCAAGTTTAAGCATGTGACATGCATCGAGTACAACACAAATTTTCTTTTCGGGATTTGCTGGGTGGGGAAATGTTGGTTTCACATTCTGCGGCGTGATGTCGGCACCTAGCTCACGTAACATTGTCAAATGAGCGGACGGTCCATCGCAAGTTAAGGAAACCACCTCTGCACCGATATCATGCAATTTTAGTAGACATTGTGTCACCAAATTCGCCTGTTCCTTCCCCGACAATCCATTTATCATAAAGTATGCTACAGGCACTTTTCAACTGTCATTCAGTGCAACCAGCATGAAAACCAGTGCGTTGCTGGCCTGGGGAGCACTGTCATCTTGGACTCCGTTTCCGATGTCGACGTACCCCAATACCTTGTCCCCTAAAAAGTCAATTGCCTTCATGATGGCCATCTCGTCTAACATCAGGCTACACAGTGTTCTCTTGCCAGTCTCCATCTCTGCTTTAAACCGGCTCTCTAGTGCTTGGAATACAACTGCACTAAAACCAGGTGAACCATCAATTGCGCTGTACCATTTCCGGATTGTGGATGGACTTGGCAGTGCCAAGTCGAATGTCTCTCGAACATAGTCGTATCCTTTAGCAGAATAAAATTGAAGAGTGAGTGCGAAAGCTTTGATGACTGGATCGTATTCATCGTATTCAAACACGGACGCAGACACAATCGGCTTCCCAATATGGCCGCCAAGCAACTTCCGCTAGCTTCAGCCGACAGCCGTCATTGGCTCTCCAGTTTATTATATACCTCCGTGGAAATTACCGAGAGATATTTCTTCGTTTTTTTAAATTAGTTATGTGCGAATACACTTTAAATAGGTTTATTTGAAATCTTTAATTTTCCACAATATAATTTACTTGCCATTTATCATTTGATGATTACGAGACAAATTCCTCTTGAGGATCGTGACAATTCATGCGCTGCGTGGAAACTTCTATTTCCAAAATGAATGAGACGATCGATGAAGAACGCAGACTTGAACAGGATGCAGCAAGAAAACGAATGAGACGGGCGAACGAGTCCATCGACGAACGTCAATGCAAACTTGCGGGGTCACCCGTGGGAATCCCACGGGCATGGATGTGTGTGACATTTCGACATATTGAGTTAGATGCTGCACATTCATTTTTACAAAATGGTTACTGGCAAGTCATCAGATCCAGAAATGGTGTAAAAACCACCGTTTAGAGGCCATTTTTCCCCGCAAAGCGGGGGTTGGCCTTTTCGGGGACCGTGGTAGTTGTTGTTTTTTTGTCCCCTTTTTGAAGCAATGTTTTACGGCCGGATGCCCTTCCTGACGCCAACCCTTTTTGCCGCCTTCAACGACAAACAGGGAATTACCAGTGAACTGGTACTCAATTAGCCGACCTCGGAAGGATGACAGGCTGAGTCAACCCCCCTGGCATTAATTCGGCGATCGACCGAGATTCGAACCCAGGATCCTAAGCCGGCACCCTAGCCGCTAGCCCAACACCAGAAATGGTGTCATGAACACAATTTATTTACGCACAAGCACAAAAGCAAGACGGGCCGATTTCCGATTCCGACGGGCCGACGGGCGAGACGGGCCGATTTCCGATTCCGACGGGCCAATTTGGAGCAAGAAAAAGAACGAGACGGGAGAAAAAGGAGAGAAACGAGACGGGGAAAGCCGATTGGAGAGGCGAGTGAGGCGCGATTGGAGAGGAGTGTGAGGCGCGATTGGAGAGGAGTGTGAGGCACGATTGGAGAGGAGTGTGAGGCGTGATTGGAGAGGAGTGTGAGGCACGATTGGAGCGGAGTGATTGGAGGGGAGTGTGAGGCACGATTGGAGAGGAGTGTGAGGCACGATTGGAGAGGAGTGTGAGGCGCGATTGGAGAGGAGTGTGAGGCGCGATTGGAGAGGAGTGTGAGGCGCGATTGGAGAGGCGTGTGAAGGATTGGAGAGGAGAGGAGTGTGAGGGATTGGAGAGGTGAGGGATTGGAAAGGAGAGGGATGTGAGGGTTTGGAGAGGAGAGGAGTGCTAGGTGGAGAGAGGAGAGTGTCAGGTGGAGACAGGAGAGTGTCAGGTGGAGACAGGAGAGTGTCAGGTGGAGAGGAGTGAGGGGTCACATATTATGTGAAATAAATAAATTGTGTTCATCACACCATTTCTGGATCTGATGACTTGCCAGTAACCATTTTGTAAAAATGAATGTGCAGCATATAACTCAATATGTCGAAATGTCACACACATCCATGCCCGTGGGATTCCCACGGGTGACCCCGCTAGTATATATATATTGTTGCGGATATGGGACTTGGCCTCAATATCCCTTTTGATCCGGAGCGCGTTTACGCGCTCGAAATTATAAAGGCGAAATTTGATTGTGTTTTACAAAATATAAAAACCCGAATTTTGAAAGTCGCGCTATGGCGGATCAAGACAGCTGGGGTCCGGTAGAGGAGAGTGAGGCAGGGTCGGTCCAGGACCAAATTGAGGGACGCGAGGAGAGCGAAGCAGCGAGGGTAGCAGACGCACAAATTAGCGTCGTTGCGCCCGACATTGCGGGTGCGCAAAATGGCGCCTCGCTGGTCGCGGCGCCCGCGACCGTGGCAGCGCCCCTGGTGGATTCGAACCTTTTCCTCCTGCAAATGAGGGCCTTTATGGAACAAATGGGAGACCAAATTGGAGGTTTGAAAAACCGGATGGATGCTCAGAGTGAGCGATTGGAGGGCCAAATGGGGGTAATGGGAAACCAATTGGGGGTAATGGGAAGCCAAATGGGGGTAATGAGGGACGAAGCGAGGGGTACCGGTGAGGGATTAGACAATAATTTTAAGGAATTAGACAATAATTTTAAGGGTTTAGACAAGAAATTTGGGAAGTTAGACGACAAATTTGAGGGGTTAGACAACGGGATAAAAGAGGTGAAAAATGGGTTAATGGGGGTAGAAAATAGAATGGCTGCCCAGGAGAATCAGATAGAGGGAGTGAAAAATGGGATAGAGGGGTTAGAAAACAGTATGGAAGGCAAATTGAGGGACATGAGGGACCAAGCGGAAAGGGAAGTTAAACAAATGGGGCAGCAGATAGAGGGGGTCAGAATGGGGGTAGAAACCAAACTGGATGCTCACAGGGAGGAAATGGAGCAGATGAGGGTGGCATCTGGGCAGGAGATGCAAGTGATGGGAGAGGAGATCAGAAGAGGGGTGAGTGAGGAGGTCGGAGGAGTGCGCGAGGAGGTGAGGCACTGTAAGGAGCGCATGGAGAAGGAGGTGAGAAAGGGGACTGTAAAATTGCAAAGTGGTATAGAGGAGTTGACGCTGGGAGTAGAACAACTGACGGAGGGACAAAAAGAACTAACGGACCAGGTAAAGAAGAACACAGCGGTAATAGGAGGGTTAAAAGCGACACAAAATGACCTAAAAAACGACTTGGTAGCGACGAAGAGGGAATGTCAGATGGTACGTGAGGGACTGACAACGAGGTTGGACGAGGTGATAGAGGTAATGGAGACGAAGGACCGGCAGGTGAGGACGCACATGGAAACGGTCAAGGTAGCCTTAGAGGATGAGCTTGAGGAGACGTACCGGGGAATAAAGGAGGTGAAGCAGAAATTAGAAGAAGTGGAAGAAGGGGTGAGCGAAATTAAGAAGCGACGGAGAGGGGATAAGAAAGAGATAAAAGAGGAAATAAAAGAATTGGTCCGAAGTCTGTGTTCGGATCGTGATGATGTGCTCATTAACCGGATGAGGGATTCGCAGGTGATGGAGGAGAAGCGAAGAGGAAGAGGACCCGGTGTAAGTGGTGACCAATATGGTCGTGCGTATGATGCGCCAGGGGATTTAAGAAGCTTGGGGGTCGAGATGGACCCGGGTGTTCGTGAGAGGCCGTTGGTGAAGTGTGCGACAGGTCTGGTGTGCGAAAGAGGAGGTGTGCGAGAAAGTCCGACTCTGGGGTGTGTGAGGAAAAAGTGCGTGCCAAGGAGTGAGGATGCTGGCGAGAGTGAGTCGGTCGTAGCACGTGTGTGAGGGAGCACATGGAAGCGTGGTGTGGTAAGTGTTACAGAGGGTGTGACGGGAGAGTGTGCGCAGGAGTGTGCGCGAGAAAGGTGTGTGACGGACAGGTGCATGGGGAAAGAGTGCGCTGTCAAAGGCAAGGAAGAATGCACGCCTGTGGTGAGTGTTACAGAGGGTGTAACGGGAGAGTGTGCGCAAGAAAGGTGTGTGACGGACAGGTGCATGAGGAAAGAGTGCGCTGTCAAGAGTAAGGGTGAGTGCGCTGTCAAGAATGGAGGTGAGAGTAGTGAGACTGACAAGGAGCGTGAGTTGGTTGTGACAGGTGAGAAAGGATGCACACCTGGAATGGTAGAGCGTGAGTGGGAATGCACGCTGGAATTGGTAGTGAGGCACGTGGTTGGGTGTGCGAATGAGAGCACACCTGTGATTGTCACAGAGGAGGTGACAGAAGAGGGGGCGCGAAGAGGTGTGTTGGTGAGGTGTGCGACCAACGAATGTGTGCCAAAGTGTTCGGTGGTCAGGTGTGTGACCAAGGCTGTGAGTGGAATGGGTGTGCCTGGGTGTGTAAGGAAAGGTACGAGGAGCATGGAAACGGCTGGATGTGTGAGCAAGGAACGGGCTGCGGGGTGTAAGAATCCAGGTGAAGCATCGACGGTAACCAGGTTAGAGGTTAGGTCGACTTTTAGCCGAAGCGGGCCCTCGGTGCGTGCCGGGCCTCGCTTTGAACGGCCGCGTCCGTGCTCCACTAGGCGGAGCTGGCAGCCCAATGGAAAGGGTCGTCATGGCGACCACTTTTTGGTGAGACGTGCCGGCAGGTCGAGAGCGGGACATTGGATGGCTCCGTGCCGAGATGGTGCGTGGGATCTCGGCCCGGGTAAGCCCCCGTCCCTGCACCGAGTGCCGGACGCATCCAGCCGCTGGCACAGAACAACCCGCATTCATGGCTTGGCTGTACGAAGCCGAGCTTTAGAAGTAAATTGGCGCACCGAGAGGCATTAGTAAGTAGACGGGTTATGAGGATAGTGTTTTGGCCCCAAAATTAGAGAAAAACAAAATTTGATGATTGGCAAAGGATTGGCAGTAATGATTGGCAGATGATGAGTAGGATTGGCAAATTTTTGATTTGTTGAAATTTGATGTGCAAAATTGGTAGTGAGCGATGGGCCCGGTGGGTAAGGGTGGCATCCCTGCCACCCTTCCCATGGAGGGGGCAAAGGAGCAATAGCTTATGGGGTGTATGGCAGTGAAAACTAGCCCGGGTGGGTTAGGTTATATTGATAGGGATCTAGCGAAGATGACATTAGGTAACGTTAAGTTTAGTTAGTGACTGATACCTGTAGTGGGGACGCAGGTAGATTAGTATGGATGATAATGACGAGGGAGCGCAATAGTTTAAAGGGACGACTGGGAAGCGCAAGTTTCAGAAGGGAGTAGTTAGCTGAGATGATGCCGTGTGTGTGAGAATTGAACAGGTGTGATTGCACAGGTGTGCAACTGGACAGGTGTGTGGAGCAGTGTGTGAGTAGTGAGTGTTGTGGATCAGCGCGAATGCGCTTGGGGAGAGAAGGGTGCAGGCGGCACCAAGAGGGAGAGCACAGGTGTGCAAGTACAGGTGTGTGGAGAGAGTTGGAGTAAGTGGTACGGAGTGGTGTGCATGGTGCGAAGGTGTGGATGGGGGAAGAGTGGACCCCTTTCACGAGTACCCGGGGCGGGTAGTGTAAGTGTTAGGTAGAGAGTATAGGTAAATTGTGGTTGGATATTGGTATTTGTGGTGCGGTTGCAGAATGGTGTTGTGGATGGGTGCATTAGTGTTGTGGAAATGGCTGGGCGTGTAGCCTGTTAGTGTGTGTAGTTGGTTGGGCACTCCACCACTGTGAGGATGTCGGCCAGGTGAGGCCGCAGGTGGGCTCTGGGAGCCGGTAGTTGTGAGTGGGTGCCTGAGGATCCCGGGTGTGGATCGGGTAGCCCAGTGCCAGAGAGGGCACCGAGTGGGGAGAGCGCCAGAGGGCCTTCCCCAGGTAGTTAGGTTAGGGTAAGGAGCAGGTAAGCTCGGAGGCAACTGCAGTGGTGGGGGTGTGCAGGTGGGTAGACCCGCTGGGAGAGGTACACGTCGCGGCCCAGAAATTGTGCGAGGGCACCGGGAGATGAATCGGGGGAGTGAGACCCCAAATTGAAAAGCACCACAGTTTGGCCAATGGGAATTGGTTTTTAGAACCCATAGTGTAAGGGGGCCAATGGTTTGGCCGGAGAAAGACCCCGGGTAGTGTAAAGTTGTTAAAGTCATTTAGGAAATAGTTAGGATTGATGAACCTGTCGCACCATACGCAGCCACTTACCTGTGGTGATGATGATGACTCCACACCTGTGTTTTCTTTGTTCTGTGTGCAGGAAATGAGAATTGCTGTTGGATTTGTGAGACGCATCACGACGTGGATGAGACATTGGGGTGATTCCATCTCTCCCTCCTTAGGAGGGACTGATGATGAATTGGTAATGGCAAATTTTGATGTTCAGTTGGAGATGGCAAATTTTGATGAGAGTTGAAAATGGCAAATTTGATTGGTTAGGAGGGAGAGAAGACGAATTTGGTATATGGGAGGAACGGGGAAGGCAGTAGGGACGTTTGTTGATTTGTAAAGTAGATGTTTATGGGTAGTGTTGTGTTTTGTCCACCGCATCTCACGTAGACAACTTTCGGACATCTTGCTAGTTATTCTTAGTCTATGTCAGTTAAGGACTCGTTTCCATTAATTCTGACTCTTCGTTGCACCAGAATGTGATTGTATGGCACCAGTAGTGAGTTTAGGACCTCCCCTTACCTCCTCCCATCTTCCCCATGAAACAACAACAACAACAACAACTACAACTACAACTACAACAACAGAGGAGAATGGGGGCGGCGCGGCGCGGGGGAGTGTGCGTCCTCACACCGGCTCGGTTAGCCGCCATTGACCATGCGCTCCGACGGGGTTACCACGAAGGGGCTCCCTGTCAGCCCCTCGTCAAGGGCGGAGCCGGTAACCCCCCCGCACGCACCCAATGAGAAGCAACGGGCCGATTCCATCTGGGGCGGAGCTAACGAGCCGAGGGCGTGTCACTCCCCGCCGGATATACGCAGCGACTTACCGGACGTGACGTCAGATGCGCCCCCAGCTTGAGAAGACAAGTCACCACCTCCGAGCGCTGAGTGAGACCTCCCGCATCTTTGGACTGGACCGGGTCGATTTTGCCCCTGAGCCAAGGTGCACCTTGAGCCATCGAAGACCTGCCCCTCCTTGCCATCAATCCCCGTGTGAGTCAGTTTTGTCCCGTTTATCTGTCGTCTGTCGGGGCTAATATAAGAGTGTGTCTAAGTGCCTGCCTTTCTATGCTGTCCCTCTTGTCGTTGTAATCTGACCTTCCGCCCTAATATAACCTCCTCCGGAGGTCTTGAGAACCGTATCCCTGGTGTCGTGTCATTTTAATCCCAGCCGTTGTGTCCTTTTCCTTCATTGATTTAGCGTAGCGCGACTCGGCAACGTTCGAGTATAATCGGGTAACTTGTGCGGACACGGCGGCCATTCCGCTCGGCCCACCATAACATCAAAGTCGTGTCTGTAACAATATATATATATATATATATGATATATATATATATATATATATATGATATATATATATATATATATATATATATATATATATATATATATATATATATATATATATATATATATATATATACACACACACATGAGCAGTGATCCGCAGAAATTCTGCGTAATGTAAAATGTGACTTCAGGTCCTCATCAACCTCACCTCCGCCCAACGACAAGTGCTTGTGCCCCCCCAATCCCAAGTCCTCACACCCCCTACACTGCGAGTCCTGAACCACCCCCAACTCTCTGTCCCCCCACACCACTACTCTATGTCCTCCCCTATCCCTTTCTTCAACAACACACCCCAACACTATGTCCTCCCCTTCTACGTTCCTCAACAAGTCCTCAACTTCCCCCACCAAAAAACCCCAAGTTCTCAACCCCACCCTCAAAGCCTCAACCCAACTCTCTGTCCCCTCTCAACCCAAGCTGTCTGCTCTGCCCTCCCCCTTTTTCTTCAAGTCCTCAAATCCTCCCCCCTCCAATCCCTAAGCCCTCAACTCCCCCTCTCAGACCTAAGTCCTCAACCCCCTTCCTCCATAAGCCTCCAACCCCTCTACCAACCTTCTGTCCCCTATCTGCCAGCTACCCCAACTCTCTGTCCTTCCTTCCCCCCTCCATTGCTGAAGTCCTCAACCCTCCCCCTCCCTCCCCATCCCCTTCCTGTACCTCATCCTCCCTCTCCCAACTCTCCCCCTCCTTCTCACCACCCCAATCCAATTGTCTGTCCTCCCCTCCCCATTTCTTCCCGTTCTTAACAATGATACACAAGGATACCGAAGGAACTTTGGTACAGAAAAGGGCCATTTGGCCCATAATTTCACGTGAAACATCAAAAATGTTCATCCCCTGGCAATTAAATTCAAAAAGGGTGCATCACATCCCATTTGTGTTAGCATTAAACATGTGAATAGAATTAGGCACAAATGAAAGTCTAAAATGACAGGAGCACAAAGGCAAGTACGTGACGATTAAAACATGCCTGCGTTGTTCCTGTTCCCATTAGTTAAGAATAATGGCAAATTCAAAATCTCTTCCCCCTGGTTTCCTATTGCAAACAACATTCATGTTCGATGAGAACAATGTTAAAAATATAAAAATAAACATTTAATTCACAATCTCACGAGATTCCTGGAAGCATTACACAAGCAATTCACATCCATGTCATTGTGCACACCAATTATGCAATGGATGTAATTGATAATAGTGATAATTAATATCTCGCCGGCATAGCAGGAGTGTGATATATTTGTGTGGTGGCAAGATGGGTAGTATTGCATCGTGGGCCATGCCGTTGGTTAGACGGGGGCATTGAGCCGGCTGTTCTTGTCAAAAATGTGGAAGCTGTGATATGGGGTTGACAAAGTAATCTCCTGGAGGTAACTATTCTGACGAAGTTCCAAATGCACTCTTGTGGGTCTACGTTTAAGATTGACCATTTTACTTGTATGGACTTCAGCAATCCTTCCTCCACCTTGCACAGACTGTGCTGCCTTCTTCCCTCCTCCCTGTGGCTCCATGTAAATCAAATACGGTGAACTTGTGATGGTGCAGCAATTTGTTTCTTATTAAAAGCAAAAATCATTGTACAGTACCACATAAAAATAAAAGCGATTACAACATAAACCAAACACGATGTAAGATTAACTTCCAATCCATTGCACCTGCCACCATCGTGTTACCGTTGCAACGATGCAACGCAATATGCAATCGGGTGAAAGCTCCAGTTGCAATTCCGTGCAGCAAGGTTTCCCAGTTGTACTTGAACAAGCCACGGGCAGATGAGATGCAACTCCAGCACACAACGTACAACACAAACGTACATTTTAATTCCCTCCGCTCGGCGCTTTCCGCCCTATAATATTTACAGCTCCCTTACCGCTCCCTATTTACAGCAAGCCACTTTTCTTTCTTGCTGTTTCCCTCTTTCTCTGTTTAATGTTTTATTTATGGTGCCATGGCTCAGCGAGTGCTGAAGAGACCCCACATGTGTCCAACAGGCAGAATGAACAGCTCCACGTTAGCAATGGTTGTGCCAATAATATAAATATATGTATACATACATACATCTACACATATACATTTACATACATCTACATACATACATACATATACATATAGTGGTGGCCAAAAATATTGGCACCCTTGCATTTTATTTACAAATAACTCACAATTTTCTCAAAAATAAGTTGAAATTGACAAAAGTATTTGGTCTCCACAATTCTTTATTTCACTGTTAATATTACAGAACCTTTGTTTTTGATTCAGAACTTAATATATCCTTTTAAATCAGAAAATAAAAAGAAATGGTATTGACAAAATTATTGACACTCGAGACTTAATATTTGGTAGCACAGACTTTGGACAAAATAACTGCAGTCAAGCACTTCCGATAGCCATGAATGAGCTTCCTACACATCTCTACTGGCAGTTTGGCCCACTCTTCTTGTGAAAACTGCTCCAGTTCTCCCAGATTGGAAGGGTGCCTTCTCCCAACTGCTGTTTTCAGATCTCCCCACAGATGTTCAATGGGATTTAGATCTGGACTCATTGCTGGCCACTTCAGAATAGTCCAGCGTTTTGTCTTGAACCATTCCTGGGTGCTTTATGAAGTGTGTTTGGGGTCATTGTCCTGCTGTAAGACCCATGACCTTCGATGGAGACCCAGCTTGCTGACACTGTGTTCAACATTGCGCTCCAAAACGCCTTGGTAATCTCCTGATTTCATGATACCACACACATCCAAGACACCCAGTGCCAGAGGCAACACAGCACCCCCAAAACATCACTGAACCTCCTCTATGTTTAACTGTAGGGAAGGTGTTCTTTTCCTTGAAGGCTTCATTTTGTTTTCAGTAAACATGGAGATGATGTGCTTTACCAAAAAGCTCTAATTTGTCTCTCTCTCAGCAGTGGGGTCCTCCTGGGGTTCGTACTATAGAACCCCCTTTCATTGAGTTGGCGACGAATGGTGAGAGTTGAAACTGTCATACCTTGTGTCCGAAGGTCAGCTTGAATCTGTTTGGCAGTTGATTGAGGTGCTTTCTCCATCATTCAAACAATCCATCGCTGCAATCTTCGATCAAGTTTTCTCTTGGGGCCACATCCAGGGAGGTTGACTACAGTGCCATGGGCCTTAAACTTCCTGATAACATTGTGTACGGTGGACGCAGGAACATCAAGGTCTCTGGAGATAGACTCATAGCCTTGAGATTGTCCATGCTTGGCTACAATCTTGTGTCTGAGGTTTCGGCCCTTCAACCTCAATACGGTCAGCTAAGGTGGGCCAGCAGGGGCACATACACATCCACATGCAGCAACTACACCTGGATGCGTACATACCCCGACCCCCAGCCAGTGCGAACACAGACTACAACAGCAACACCTCCACATCCAGAATCCACAGCACCAAACAAACATGGTGGAACACTCAAACACCCACCTTTATACCCTTCACCACTCACCAACAAAACACACCAGATCATTCATACACACACATCCACACACATACACACACAACACCAACCAACCACCTACCCTTACAACATACACCACTCAACATACAAAAACACACACACTCATGCAAAAATTCATTCATGCAAAAACACACACCCTCACCCACTCACTCACTCACATACACAAAATATGAAATAATAATAGTAACAAATAAATAAATAAATAAATTTTAAAAAACACACACAACCAACCACCTACCCTTACCAACATGCACCACTCATGCAAACATGCAAAACCATTCATGTAAAACCACACCCACTCCTGCAACACACACACACACACACACACACACACACACACACACACACACGCACACACACACACACACACACACACACACACACGCACACACGCGCCTCCATTTCTATTCCGTAACTTCAACCTACACCATTCAACGTGCCTCCATAAACTTCCTCCAAATCCAAAATGAGCCTTTCCAGGCAACCTGGGCCACCTTGTCACACATCCTCCTTCTTTCTGTCCCACACACTCCAAGCCGAGCAAGAAATGCAGAAAAGGAATTGCCAATATACCCTCTACACCCCACCTCAAATGGCTGACAAGAAACTCGCCAACCCTTCTCCCGGCACTCTGCCTCCAGCTCACGGTACTTTCCTCTCTTCCTCTCATGCACCTCCTCCATGTTCTCTTCCCAAGGTACAGACAATTCCCCAAAGATGACCTGTCTTGTTGCACCTGACCGGCCGCAAACTTGTCACACAGATCTCCTCTGGGAATACCAATTGTGGCTTTAGGTCTGCCACCACCTGCCAATCACAAGCATCTGAAGCCCTCTTGCTTTCCACCTCCTCCTCTTTCCACCTCTTACCACTTGGCCCTCCTTGACAAACCACACCTCTCCCCCATCAGTCTCCTTCTCCACTCTTCTCTCTGTCGACCTCAGCACCTCTTGTTGCACCATCTGCACCACCACCGCCAGCACCTGATCATGTCGCCACCTGTATTGTCCTGCTGCCAATGCTACTGAACATGCACTCAGTGCGTGCTTCACCGTTCCCACACCTCCACACAAATAACATCTCTCCTCCTGCAACAACCCCCACAATCTCAAGTTTACTGGTGACGGAAGCACATCATACGTTGCCCGCAACAGGAAATTCAACAATATTGGCTCCATCCTCCAAATCTCTTGCCACTTCAACATCTTCACCCGCACACCTTCCCACCTAGTCCAAACACCTTGCTGTGCCTGACCGACTGCTTTCACATATCCCCTCCTCTTCCTTTCTTCTCACCTCCCTCTCAACCATCTTCCTCCTCTCATTCACACATGGATATATATCTATATATATATATACACATTACATCACCAAAATTATGCGGATTCTAATGAGTGGATTCGGCTATTTCAGCCACACCTATTGCTGACAGGTATATATAAATCAAGCACGCAGCCATGCAATCTCAATAGACAAACAGTAGAATGGGCCATACTGAAGAGCTCAGTGACTTTCAATGTGGCACCGTCATAAGATGCCACCTTTCCAACAAGTCAGTTCGTCAAATTTCTGCCCTGCTAGAGCTGCCCCGGTAAACTGTAAGTGCTGTTATTGTGAAGTGGAAACGTCTAGAAGCAACAACAGCTCAGCCGCGAAGTGGTAGGCCGCACTAGCTCACAGAACAGGACCACCGAGTGCTGAATCGCGTAGCACGTAAAAATAGTCTGTCCTTGGTTTCAACACTCACTACTGAGTTCCAAACTTCCTCTGGAAGCAACGTCAGCATGGTTTCCATGGTCAAGCAGCCGCACACAAGCCTAAGATCACCATGAGCAATGCCAAGAATCAGCTGGAGTGGTGTAAAACTCGCCGCCATTGGATTCTGGAGCAGTGGAAACGCGTTCTCTGGAGTGAGAAATCACGCATCACCATCTGGCAGTCTGATGGATGAATTTTGGTTTGGTGGATGCCAGGAAACTCTACCTGACCGAATGCATTGTGCCAACTGTAAAGTTTGGTGGAGGAGGAATAATGGTTGGGGCTGTTTTTCATGATTTGAGCTCGGCCCCTTAGTTACAGTGAAGGGAAATCTTAACGCTACAGCATACAATGACATTCTCGATGATTGTGTGCTTCCAACTTTGTGGGGAAGTGGGGAAGGCCCTTTCCTGTGGAATCCTGTGGGGAAGGCCCTTTCCTGTTTCAGCATGACAATGCCCCATGCACAAAGCGAGGTCCATGCAGAAATGGTTTGTCGAGATCAGTGTGGAAGAACTTGACTGGCCTGCATAGAGCCCTGACCTCAATCCAATCAAACACCTTTGGGAAGAATTGGAACGCCGACTGCGAGCCAGGCCTAATCGCCCAACATCAGTGCCCGACCTCACTAATGCTCTTGTGAATGAATGGAAGCAAATCCCAGAGCAATGTTCCAACATCCAGTAGAAACCCTTCCCTGAAGAGTGGAGGCTGTTATAGCAGCAACGGTGGGGGGTTGGGGGGGGGGGGCAGGAGGACCAACTCCATAATAATCCCTATGATTTTGGAATGAGATGTGTGATGTTCGGGTGTCCACATACTTTTGGTCATGTAGTGTATACATGTCATTATTCAGTGATCTAAGGCTGATGAAGGAGCTTTGACGTCAACCAAATGTAGGTCGAGGACGTGAGTAGACGTCAATGTGTTTTAACATGAATTACAAGGACGATGGTAGAAAATGGACGAACATGTTCTATGGAATTTGAAAAAGAATGTCATCATTAATTTCAGCACAAAATTTGCGGTCTGTGTGGGCACCAAGAGAAGTCAAAACAAATAGGATATTAAATATCTTAAATGGTAATTGATTCGCCGTGAATAAAA
Organism: Myxine glutinosa; assembly: GCF_964187855.1. Classification (NCBI taxonomy): domain Eukaryota; kingdom Metazoa; phylum Chordata; class Myxini; order Myxiniformes; family Myxinidae; genus Myxine; species Myxine glutinosa. The sequence continues at coordinate 162,053,653 of NC_136265.1, read as the reverse complement.
GAGAAGATGACGTTTCGGCCCCTACCCTTCTTCGTAGCAAAAAATGAAGACTCTGGGGTGGTTATCGTTATCGACCAAGGGTAACACCCGCACCAACAGCTTCTCTTTTATTCAAGACGGATCAATTACCATTACCATTTAAGATATTTAATTTCCTATTTGTTTCGATTGAATTTGAACCTGGATTTACCTGTATCATGAACCGGCGGTTCAGATGAGAAGACCAACAGGCTAACCCTAGCTTTCAATAGATGTTGGTAACGCTCTACCAGTAATATTACCTTCATAACATTTCCTGGTGATGTTAGAATTATCCTTATTACTACAAAGTATTATTTTCACGGGCATCGGGTGCCTCTTGGTTTGTAAGCATCTTTCATCACTCATCGGACGGACCCTTGAGAACCAAAGCAGCAGGAAATTCATGAATAATATTTTAGGGAGAAACAAGGAAAATTGCTTTTTTGGCTTCTTATTTTTATAGCACTGTTATGTGAATCATGAAAACCCCTTTTTGTTCAAATTCCAAATACAACACAGTTCATGCAGTTTCTGGGAAAATAGTGATGAATGAACTGCGCTACATCATCCATTTCCTTTTGTTCGCGCAGCTACAGCGGTAGAAACCACGCTCGGGCCGATGCCCTGTCTGGTGCTTGCAATCACCGGGCGAATGGACAGAATGGCAAATCTGCTGAATCAAGGGCCAAATATTTTAAAAAGTGCTGCGTTTGTTCATGAGCGATTCCTGTTGCTTCTGCAATTTACAACAGGTCATTTGTTATGCACATCACCTGGCAGGTGTATCAAAAGTAGAACTGCAAGTGGTGAATGTCAGCAGAAGGATATTTAGTGAGAACGTGTGCAGCTCAGCTACTCATCAATGAAGTGGGTTCATAAGCTGATTAAAAGGTCCATTAAGACAGGTTCCCTATTCTCCCCACAATGGATTGTGTGTGTGTGTGTGTGTGTGTGTGTGTGTGTGTGTGTGTGTGTGTGTGTGTGTGTGTGTGTGTGTGTGTGTGCGCGCGCGCAGTGAATTCAGAAAGTATTCAGACCCCTTCACTTTTTCACATTTTGTATGTTGCAGCCTTATGCTGAAATCGTTTAAATTCATTTTTTCCCTCATCAATCTACACTCAATACCCAATAATGACAAAGAGAAAACAGGATTTTAGAAAGTTTTGCAAATTTATTAAAAAGAAAAAACTGAAATATCACATTGACATAAGTATTCATACCCTTTGCTATGACACTTGAAATTTAGCTCAGGTGCCTCCCATTTCTCTTGATCATCTTTGAGATGTTTCTACACATTGATTGAAGTCCACTTGTGGTAAATTAAATTGATTGGACATGATTTGGAAAGGCACACACCTGTCTATATAAGGTCTCACAGCTGACAATGCGTATCAGAGCAAAAACCAAGCCATGAGGTCGAAGGAACTGCCTGCAGAGCTCAGAGACAGGATTGTGTCGAGGCACAGATCTGGGGAAGCCTACAAAAAAATCTCTGCTGCATTGAAGGTTCCCAAGAGCACAGTTTTTTTTTTTTGTTTTTTTTTTGTATACAAGATCGAGGCTCGTGAAAGAGCGAACATTTATCACACAGAAAGACAAACCGACAAACCTCCATAATTCTTAAATGGAAGAAGTTTGGAACCAGGACTCTTCCTAGAGCTGGCCGCCCGGCCAAACTGAGCAATCGGGGGAGAAGGGCCTTGATGATAGAGGTGACCAAGAACCCGATGGTCACTCTGGCTGAGCTCCAGAGATCCTGTGTGGAGATGGGAGAAACTTCCAGGAGGACAACCATCACTGCAACACTCCACCGATCTGGGCTTTATGGCAGAGTGGCCAGACGGAAGCCTCTCCTCAGTGAAAGACACATGAAAGCCCACTTGGAGTTTGCAAAAAAGCACCTAAAGGACTCTCAGACTGTGAGAAACAAGATTCTGTTGTCTGATGAAACCAAGATTGAACTTTTTGGTTTGGGTTGAACTGTGTTTGTTGTGTGTTGTTACCTATCCGGTCACAAAGTATCCACCTCGTGTGTGTGCGCATGTGTGTGTGTAATGTCTGGCAACAAAATTTATAACTGTGTATTCGGATCATGAGAGGTCGCACAAATCACAAAAATGCTAAACAGGATCACAACCTATCTACACGGAAGTGTTCCACTCCAAGTCTCAAATTCCACGCTACTGAAAATGCCATTATAGTGCTATCACGACCGAAGCTTGACTGGAAAAATGGAAGTCCTGCAGTCTCACCAATTCCATTTTATGACTTTCAACTCGATCGAAAAGTTGAGTGTATGGTGGAAACATTAGGAATGATTCGATGCAGAATGTATGGTCATGTCAACAGTTCAGGTCACGATGTGCTGTATCTCATGGAGTAATGGTCGGGACAATTTTAAGCTGGGCTGGTGCACATCTATATCATATAATCAGTGAGTATCCATTGGATGTCCAGCAACTTTCACGCTGCTCGGGTATATAACATAACCAAGGTTCACGATGGCAATACCACTAACAACTGGCACGAGGCACATGACATGAACCTACACCATTACTTTCACAGTTTCTTGATATCGATCTGTTAAGGCAACTTTGAGACATGTTGCACCTTTGAATCAGGACCCATCTACAGTTAACCCATTTGGAAGGGGTGGAACAAATTGCATATTCTCCGCAACTTGTCTTTTCAAACGGCTTTGAAAACATTGAAAACGAACCCGAAAAGGTTTCGGAAATATGCTAATAGGAGACTGAAAGTGAAAACTGGAGTGGGGAACATGACATTTCCTGATGGGAAAGTGTTAGAATCTCGAAGAAAATGAGGCAAAAACGTTGAATGTGTTTGTGTTCAGTGTTCAGCAGCGTGTTCAGTGTTCACGGATGAAGATCGAGGAAGTGTGCCCCAATTCAATCGTGGCGTCAATCAATAGTCCATCCCTAGATGTTGATATCACAGAGGAGGCCGAAAAATAAACTCTTTAACGGGACACAATTATGAAAATTTCGAAGAGATATTGTCGTGCGTAGCCTCCGGTTAATACCAGAGGCTCGCGGATGGACCGAAAACGGCTTTAATTGAGGCGACGGCCAATACGGATTTTGCTATGGTCGCGCGGGAGGAAGAAGGAAAGTGGGAGCTGCGGTAAAAGCTTACCTGGAGCGCGCCGACCGCGGCTTCGATTCTGCGTGAAATTAATGATCTCAAGCGAACACAGGTTTAACAGGGAATGGAAAATAATATAAGGGTTTATTACAAATAAAGGCAAGGACAGGAAAAGCACGCGCCGATAACAAAATGTACTAAATCCTAGATTGGGATCCCACACACCGACTTCGAATACAGACGAGGGAAAAGTTTAACCAAAATAACACGTCCGTTATGTAATTGTGAAATGTGGAACTCGGTCTTATCTGGTCTTGTCGTCTTCAACCTCCACTGCACACCAAGAGGCCCCTCGCTCCAGCACCACAGCACCGCGAAGGCCCGGCCCAGCACCCACTCCAGGCTCCTCTTCGACCCCCCCCCCCACGAGGTCCGTGCACCGAAGGTCTAACGCAGGGTTACACGAAGCAAGCGAACTCCACTCGGGCTCGGACTCAACTCAACTCGGGATCGGACTCAACTCGGGGTCGGACTCAACTCGGGCTACCGGCCGGGACTAAAGCTGCTGAAGCTGTAACTCTCCACTCGACCAGGGACAGGACTGCGAACTGCGCTTAGTGTTCGCGCTGCTACTCACAAGTCAACTCACAAGCCAACTCAACCAGGGCGAAGACTGCGAGCCAACTCAACCAGGGACAGGACTCTACTCAACTCGGGATCGCACCGGGACTGCCAGGGCCAGGAATCTGCGCGCAGAGTTCGGCGCGCTCTTTTTATAACCTCTGGCGGTGACGTCAGCCTTGGCGCGGCACTCAACCAGAGCCTCGTAGCCTCCCGCTGTTTGCCGACCCTCCTCGCGCCTTCCGCGTTGATTCGCGCCTTCCGCGTTAACCAATCACAGTCCTCCTGGGTGTGGTTATAGCTCGTGCATGTAGCGTGGGCATAGCACGTGCGTGTAGCGTGATCATAGCTCGTAGGTGCAGCTGGCCGCGGTCCATGCGGCGGCACCCCGAGCCAGCCTGTTCGTCTTCCAAAGTCATGTCAGGGAAGGGAATTATTTAGTGTTGCAATAAAGAGCCCAACGTAAGTATCTAAATGAGTGCATTGCCAGACGGGACATAGGTTTGGCTACCAGGTGTGACACACAGGGGCGTTATTCTTTAATCCCTACTCTATTTATCACTCGAACATCCTGGTATGTTCACAAGTATACAGCTTAACTGACAAATCGGACTAACAGAACTTATTACAAGTGGATTCCCTACCGCGACAGATGAAGCACGTTACCTATTCAGATCTATCTGGCTCTAGATATTGCTACCCCACCCGACAGAACAATATGTTTTGATATGAGGATGATATGCATGAGCAAAAATGTGGATGATGATGATGATGATGATGCACACAAAAATGATGAGCGTGGAGATGCCCCATGAGCACAAAAATAATAGTTTTGTGAAGAACAATAAGCCAGTTAATCGTGTTTTAAAATCGGACTATTTTCACTTCCCTTATGCAAATGAGCTACTTCCGTCAATTTACGTGACCTCATGGGTGCACAATTCAATGATGGACGGGTACGTCTGCATTTCATCACAAGTTATTCTAGCTTTCATGATGTCGATGTGCCAAACTTTTAACTGTTCGCATCATCGAGAGATTTATCCACAGAACTCAGAAGTCGTTTTTTTGCATCTCTGACCCATGAAAAGATCGTAAACGATGGTGTGCTTTGTGGTTGAAAAACCTAGAAACAATCAAATTCAACATCAATACATATGTTCATTCAAAACGTCGTGTTGTTGGCGAAGACCACTTCGAGCAGTCAGCGTTCATATTTGATCAACAGACTCACTACCTGAGAAACAAGCCTCAGAAATTGCTGAAACACGATGCTGTACCGACACTTAGCGGGAAAGAGTTACATGGTGATTTGAAGCCACACCCAAGCTGGGGCCAGAGCTAGTCCTCAATTAGTTATGTATATTACTAGAATACTAGCAGAGCCTACCTGACGGACCAATTAGTCGTCTTGTTTACCATAAATTGCTTTATTGGTCCACTGCATCTGTATTGAGTCCGTAGATCATGATAAACTCGACCAGCATATTGGAATATTTCATCAGTTTGTGAAGTGCCCTCGGGTATATTATTGTTTTGACTCATTTGGGGCTTCGTTTGTCATATGCCTTCTTGTAAGATAGCGATTGATCTCGCAGGAGCGTCGCTTCGCTGATGGGTTTAATCAAAAGACAGAGACATTGGCGTTTCCCAACCCCCCTCCCCTCCCCCCTCACCAACACCCATTCACCCCAACCCCCCCCCCACCCCCTCCATCATCCTTCCCCAGAAAATTTCATGATTGTGTCCCTTTAACTTGAACTGCAGTAATTCAAGAAAGCCCAATGGCATACATCCAACATGCCTGAAAGAGACTACAGGCAGCATTGCAGCTCCTCTGAGTATGACATTTAGGAAATCTCGAGATGAAAGCGCAACAACTCAAGACTGGAAGTCAGCCAATGTAACATCAATTCACAAGAAAGGGAGCAAGAGGTTAGCAGAAAATTAAGGACCTGTAAGTTTTGACCAGGAGTGGGAAAACTCTTGGAAAGTATTGTGAGAGATGCATTGGTTCAATACATGACTTACAATTTATTTTCCGACAGTCAACACGGATTTACTCCGAATAGATGATGCATGTACGGCATCGTACATCATGTATAGCTCTGACCAGCCTCCGTGGTGTCATGGTTAGAGTGTTTGCTCTGACTCTGGGAGGTCGGTCGTTCGAACCCTGGCAGTCACACCAAAGACTTTAAAAATGGTATGTGCTGCTTCCTTGCTTGATGCTCAGCACTTAAATAAAAAAGGATAGAGCACAAACAACCATGAGTTGATAATAATAGAGCATGCTTCGATGGGCCTAATGACCTCCTCTTGCTAACACTTTGCCAAGGTTTCTTGGAAGAGAACTCGTATCTTCTTACTATAATTCACCAAATGTCCGTCTGTCTGTCTGTCTGTCTGTCCGTTCGTTTCCAGGTACCGCAAAAACGGCTGAACCGATCGCAACGACATTTTGGGTGGGTATTCCTGGGACCCCCTGGAGTAAAATAGGCTATATTGTTTTTCGAATTTCAGGTTTGGTCTCCAGCATTTTCAGGTTTGGACTCCCGCCTAACGTTATTTGGCACTGATCGCAACGATTTTTTGTGGGTATTCCTGGAACCCCTGCAGTAAAATAGGCATAATGCAAATCTTCCAATTTCAGGTTTGGTCTTCAGCCTAACGTTATTTCCCCACACCTCTGGATAAGCTTCTTTTTCTTTCGACCTTACTGGTATAGATAAATAGAGCAAACGTATATGGTTTTGTCGTTATGTTTATTTGCGACGAAAACGTCTTCTTCTTCTTCAAATAAAACGAACACCCTCTTAATTAAACCTCTTAATTAAACTCTTAATTATACGTTTAGACTGCTGAGACCCCTCAGACCTTTGATGACCCTTAAGACCACCAAGACCCCTGAAGACCAAAAATACCCTTAAAGACCCTGAAGACCCCAAATAACCAAAACACCCCAAAGATCCAAAATACCCTTGAGGCCCTGAGGCTCAAAAAGACCCTGAAGATCCAAATGGCCCGAAGCCCCAAAAGACCCTGAAGACCCAAAATACCCCAAAGACCCAAAACACACCAAAGACCCAAAACACCCCAAATACCCAAAACTCCCCAAAGACCCAAAACACCCCGAAGACACAAAAGACCCAAAACACCCCGAAGACCCAAAAGACCAGGAAGACCCAAAAGTCCCTTAAAGACCCTGAAGACCCAAAACACACTGAAGACCACAAAGACCCTGAAGACCAAAATACCATGAAGACCCAAAATGAAGAGCCAAATGGCACCAAAGACCCAAAAGACCCTGAAGACCCAAAACACCCTGAAGACGACAAAGACCATTAAAGACCCTGAAGACCCAAAATACCCCGAATACCCCAAATACCCTGAAGACCCAAAACACCCTGAAGACCACAAATACCCTTAAAGACCCTGAAGACCCAAAATACCCTGAATACCCCAAATACCCTGAAGACCCAAAACACCCCAAAGACCCAACATACCCTTAAAGGCCCAGAGGATCCAAAAGACCCCGAAGACCAAAATTCCACCAAAGACCCTGAAAACCCAAAAGACTTCGAAGACTCAAAACACCCCAAAGACCCAAAAAGACCCAAAGGAATCAAAATACCATTAAGACCCAAAAGCCCCTGAAGACCCAAAAGACCCAAAAGACCCGGCATACCCAAAAGACCCCGAAGACCCAAAACACCCTGAAGACCCAAAACACCCTGAAGACCCTTAAATACCCCAAATAACCAAAATACCCCAAAGACCCCAAAGACTCTTAAAGACTCAGAGGAAACAAAAGCCCATTAATACCCAAAAGACCCAAAAGATTCCGAAAACCCAAAACACTCCAAAGACCCAAAATACCCTAAAAGGCCCAGAGGATCCAAAATACCCTGAAGACCCAAATGGCCATGAAGACCCAAAACACAATGAAGACCCAAAAGACACTGAAATCGTCAAAGATGCCTATCCCTCTGAAACGATGTGTGGTGAGGTGCGCGGAGCGCTAGTGAAGGCATGCTAGTTATTATAATTTATGTGCGTGATTGACGAGACACGTTTCCTGGATAACGGAGACCCAATTGGCATTATTTACCTTGATTTCTGTAAGGCATTTTATGCAGTACCGCACAGAAGGCTGCTGGAGAAGGTGGCATCATACAGCATTAAGAGCAAGCTTTGCAAGTGGCTCGAGGCATTTCTGACTGGGAGAAAGCAACGTGTATCACTCAATGTGGAGAATTCAGATTGGAGGCCTGTGAAAAGTGGAGTCCCACAGAGGAGTGTGATAAGACCCTTGCTTTTCATCTTATTTATTAATGACCTCCCTAACTCTGTCCAGAGCCCATTGCATATATTTGTGGACGATACTGTGTTCCACCTGCCATTTGGAAACCAGGGCCAATCCAGCACACTGCAGGAAGGCATAAACCAGGAAGGAAAATGGTCAAATGAATGGCAGTTGCCTTTTCGTCAGGACAAGTGTGGATTACTCCACATAGGAAGAATGTACGTGAAAGCTGAGTATAATACGAGTGTGTTAAACCTACAAGCAGTCCACCATGAAAAGGATCTAGGTGTAATCGTTGATTCTGAGCTTCATTTTCACAAGCATGTATCAGCTGCAGTTCTGAAAGCAAACCAGATTCTTGGAATTATTTAAAGAACATTCACGTCGTTCACAGGATAAATCTTACAGCAGTATTGTCTGTGCTGCCCTGGTCCGAACACACCTTGGATATGGCAACATCCTCTGGAACCATGAAGTTCAAAACAGACAGTGACAAGATTGAGAAAGTACGGAGGACAGCTAGACTTGTTAAAGCACTAAAAGAGCTCCCATATGAAAAAGTCTGGAAGCCCTCAATCTACACTTCCTGTTATAGAGGCATAAAAGAGGAGACATATTTATGATGTATAAGATCTTTCATGATGAGCTCAGAATTTCAGACAATCGGTTCTTCTCAACTGTTATGAGTAAAAGCACTCGTGGAAAGTTCAAACTCTTCAAGAGAAGGCCGAGATTGGACGTCAGAGCCAAATTATTTCGTTAAAGACTTGTTAATGATTGGCACAGCATCTCTGGGACTGTAGTTGAGGCACCAACCCTCAATTCTGAATAAAGCTCCTGTCCTGTACAATGATGATGATGATGATGAAGTGGAGAAGACAGGAACTGGAACAGGACTGAATCCTATCATCCCGTATACTGATGCTGAACTTGGCACACTCCTTCTGGACAGGTTGTGCCAAATATCACCAGGTGTTATTGATCATCTAAAGAAATCCATGATCCTCACTCCTTTAAATAATAAACATAGGGGCCCTGGTGCTCACCTGGTGGAATAAACAGTATACTGCACCGACTAGGGGTATTTTAAACCAATTTCAATGGTTGATAGAAGACAGGGCAGCATGTACATTCATACTAACATAATCATAAGACTTTAAACAAACAAACAAAAAAATACCTTTTGGGGGGCAAGCCCACCTCCCCCAACCCCGTACACCTCCTAAGACCCCAATTTTTCTAATGCCTTGAAGTTGAACAAACATTGGTACATAATGGGTGATTAAGGTTGTGGTGAAGTTTCATCGAAATTATGTGTGTAGTTTCTGAGAAGAAAGGAAATTCCGATTTTGGGTGGGTCAAACCTGGACCCACTTTGACCCTGGTAAACTCCCTTAGAACCCGACTTTTTTTTAACGCCGTGAACAAACTTTAGTCACAACACAACAAATACAATTTGTGCCAAATTTGGTCGCAATCCCATCAGCGGTTTCGGATAAAAAGTTTCAAGTGTTTACGGACTGACGGACGGACGGATGGACTGACGGACTACGCGCCATCGCATAAGCTCCCCTGAACTTCGTTCCAGGTGAGCTAAAAATGAGAGCAGGTAAGAAAGTTGTGCAGGTGGTTCCCAGTTACACAGAAGTTTCAAGGCTTTCTCAACCACCCAGATCAATTGATTGGTCTAGTCATGGAATTAAGTCTTGCAGAACTCACACAAAGGTTACTTGGGGTGGCAAGGAAAGACTTCCTTTGCAAATTTATCTCTTGGTCTTCTTCCTACAGCTCCATCCAATTGATATTCCTAAAGCTCCATCCCAAAGACCTTTACTTCCTGAGATCAATAAATCAAAACTGCAAAACCAAACCTCTGAATTGATTTACTTTGTTTCATTCTGTGAATGTTTTCTTGCAAACAGAATCCTCGCTTCGGATGAAACAAATGACCGAAGCCTCCGTTAAACTCGAATGTTGGATTTGCGATTTTTATTTGATTATATTATCATCTCTTTTGTACCATCCCTTTTATTTACTTCACTTCCTACTGTCTGAGATTCTGCATCTCTGCCGCCTATGTTTCACCTCACATTATGAGCCGACATTGTGTAAATAAATAATAATAAAAATCGATGCCACGTCATGTAATTCAGACCAGCACCAGGAAATGCATTGTGTAATATTTTGGCCGGTAGCAGAATCCTTTATGTTTTACTAGTCTCCAATACAATATGAGGCCTGGTGTTGGCTTAACGGTTAAGGTGGCTGGCTTGAGATCTCAGTGTCTTGGGTTCAAGCCCCTGCCAATCCGTTGAATGAACACTCAGTGGGTTGACTCAGCCTGCCATCCCTCCGAGGTAGGGAAAATGAGTACCAGCTTACTGGGATGAATGAGCCATTCGAGTATCCTGTGTCAGAGTGGCGACCCATCCTGGATTGTACCCAATAGGGACGAAACTGCTTTGGCGGCCCCATACATCATCACGATGCAGAGGAGTGGTCAATATAATGACTCATGAGAGGCCTGGTGGTGGAGTGGGGCAAAGCTTGGTTGCATTGAACTCTATGCTATGGCCCTCGATACCCATGGCTGCTCAGCAGAAAATCCTGCACACTGCAATGGAGTGGAAACTTGTCCAGGATTGGTTCTTAGTCAAGGAAATGTTCCTGTCGACTTGTTGTGAACAAAGCGACGTTCTCTCGAGAGTATGGGCCTCCACCACCACCAACACAATGCGCAACTATCAGGGATTTTTTTTTTTTTTTTTTTTGTATACAAGATCGAGGCTCGTGAAAGAGCGAACATTAATCACACAGAAAGACAAACCGACACATAAAACATATAACATAGGGAGCGGTAGACAAGATGGGGAGAGAGGGGGAAGGACACAAACACAACATTTGAGAGCAGGGACCGAGAGACATGGAGACATCGAGAGATCTGAGAGAGGGCGAGGGCTTTGGGGGGGGGGGGCGTGGGAAGGGGGCGGTGGGAGAGGTATAAAACATATGGACACTGCCAGGACTTCCAGGAAAGAAGTTGGAATTTCAAACAACGTGGATCTGGGGTGAATTAGCGGGGGTAGAAAAGATCAAGGTTTTGGATGGGGGAAGATAAGAGATGGTGGTGAACAGCTGTTTTAAAGACCTGGAGGGAGGAGTGGGATTGAAGGGAGTGAGGGAGTTTGTTCCAGAGGCGGGAGAAAAGAGGAATGAAAGCGTGAAGGTAAGCAGAGAGCCGAGATTTCGGCAGTTTAACCATCAGAGGGTTGCTGGCAGATCTTGTGCGACCTGTAGGAATATTTGGGGGACAGAGCACAGAGAGAGCTGGGGGTGCAAGGCCGGAGAGGAGTCGGTAGAAGACAGAAAGACCACCTACCTGCCTGCGGTGAGTGAGTGAAAGGCCCTCAGAGATAGCTTCATCGCGGGAGATTCCAATAATTCTGAAAGCTTTGGTTTCAACAGCGTGAAGCCGAGCTAGGTGTGAGGCAGGAGCACCGGCCCATAGGGGAGAACAGTATTCCATTGAGCTGCGGATGAAAGCCTTGTATGTGGTGAGGAGCTCAGGTGTGCCGAGGAAGGACTTCGCACGACGGAGGATGCCCAGTCGGCGACTGGCTTTGGAGGCCAGCTTGGAAATGTGGTTTTCCCAAGAAAGATCATGGCAGTAGTGAGACCCAAAATCTTGAGCGACAGAACTTCTTGGAGAGGATTGTTGAGAAAGTAGATGGGAGGGTTGTCCAGTCGATCTTTTCGGAGAGACATAGTAAGAGTGTGAGATTTGTCAGGATTGAAAGACATGTTCCACTTGTTTGACCAGTCTGTGATTTTGTCCAGGTCTTCAGAGAGTGAGGAGGCAGCAGACTGCCGATCTGAGGGAAGAGGAATGGAGCGGCAGAGAGTGGAGTCATCAGCAAAGAGATAGAGAGGATTTTCGAGAGAGTCAGAGAGATCATTGATGAAGACCAGAAAAAGCACGGGGCCCAGAACACTGCCTTGGGGAACTCCAGCCTGAACAGGAAGAGGAGATGAGAGAAACCCATTCAGGGCCACACGTTGACGACGACTAGAGAGGAAGTCCGCCAGCCATGCGTGGAGATTTCCATGGATACCAAAGGAGGAGAGTTTGGTGAGCAGAGCGGGGTGCCAGACCGTGTCGAAGGCACGTGATATGTCGAGGGAGACAGCTCTAATTTCCTGTTTGGCATTGAGGACCTCCATCCATTGTTGAGACAGCAGAAGCAGCATGTCCAGAGTAGAGTGACCTGGTCTGAAACCAAATTGATGATCAGAGATCAAGCCATTGGAGAAGAGGAAAGATTTCATATCCGAAGCAATGATGGATTCCATGACTTTGCTGATAATTGGGAGAAGGCTGATTGGTCTGTAGTTGCTAGGATCTGTTTTTGCACCTTTTTTGTGCAAAGCGGTGATGTTGGCTGATTTCCAAGCAGATGGCAGTTGACCTTGAGCAAAAGAGAGGGTGAAGAGAACAGAGAGAGGGTGAGATAGAGCAGCAGAGCAGGATTTTAGGACCCGTGGGCTGATGCCATCGGGTCCAGTTGCAGAATCAGAGTCAAGGGTTGACAGAAACTTTTCCACCTTGTCAGGAGGAAAGGACACGGAGTCCAGGAGCAGCAGGGTATGACTGGGTATGGTGGGTACAGAGAGGGATGGGTTTGGGACACAAGATTTAGAGGCAAACACAGAGTTGAGGCATTCAGCTTTTTCACGTGCGGAGTCAGCTGTGTAGCCGTTTGAGGTAAGGGAGGGGATGGAGGGGGAACAAACACCAGAAACGGATTTGACCAGACGCCACCAGGATTTGGAAGAGGGAGACAGATAAGAGAGTTCGGTCTTGAGAACGGAGAGATATTGTTTCCTGGCTCTCCTGAGGGTGGACACACACTTGTTTCAGGCTTTGTGAAAGGAAATGAGATTTCCTTCCGTTGGATTTGCTTTCCAGGAGACGAAGGCAAGTTGTTTCTGGGCAACAGCCTCACCACAAGATTCCGTGTACCATGGACGGGAGGAAGGGTATGACAACTGAAGACGAGATGGGATAAATCTGTGCATGAGAGAGAGCAATTTACTTTGGAAGAATTCCCAGGATGAGTTGATGTCAGAGGTGGTAGAGATGGGAGACCAGTCCAGATGATTGATGGCTGCTTGAAGACCGTGCCAGTTGGCCTGAGTGAAATTCCAGACTCGTCGACGCTGAGCAGGCTCCCTGAGGATGGTCAGAGAGATGTCCACTTTAACAAGGACATGATCAGATGATCCGATCGGAGCAGAAGAAGAGCAGCAGACATTTTCAGGGAAGTTAGTCATTACCAAGTCCAGAAGAGAAGATGTTCCGTTGACTGAGATCCGGGTCGGGAAATTGACAGATTGTGTCAGTCCCAGTGAGTCGCAGAAGTCCTTTGCTGAGGAGCCATGGCTGGTGAGAGAGGTACCCACACCCAGCCAACTGGCATGATGACAGTTGAAATCACCACATATGAGGAAGAGAGAGTTGGGATGAGTAGATAGAAGTTGGTCCATATCATCAGACAGCGATATGTAGATGGAGTCATCACTGTTTGGTGGACGGTACAACACACATATGAACAAGAGGTGGGAGCGAAGGGGAAGCCGTAGCCAGAGGTATTCCTGGGGGTGAGGTGGAGAGAGTGCAGTGCAGGGCGAGTGAGGAAGAGAGTTTTTGATAAAGATAGCAACCCCGCCTCCAGGACGAGGCTCAGGTCTATCATACCGGAGGAGGGAGTAGCCCGGGAGAGATACTATGGAATCAGAGACATCATAAAGGAGGAAAGTTTCTGTTAAGCAGATCACGTCTGGTTTGACAGAAGCAACCTGTATGGAGAGATCAGTTAAGTTTGAACGAAGGCCCCGGATGTTTGAGGTCCATACCGTTAATGAAGAGGAAGGGGGAGCATCAGATACAGAACAGGGGGGAGGAGGGGTAGGGTAAGATGTGGAAGAGGTGGAAGAGGTAGGGAGAGCTGTTGAAGGTGTGTCAGAGATTTCAGAATAGCTCGGAGAAAGGGAAGGATGGGGCGGACAAAAGGTTTGATGGTGATTGGGTGAGCCACAATGAGGTGTTATTTGAGGAGGGGGAAGAGCGAGGCAGAAGGTTGGGGGAGATGGAGGTGAGAGTTTGAAGGGGGAAGAAGCGGGGAGGACGCTTTGAGGAGGGGGAGTGAGAGGGGGGAAATTGAGAAGCAATGAGGGTGGGGAGATTTGAAGGGGAGGGGTGAGGGGGGAGTTTGGGAGGGAAGGGACAAGGGGAGGGATTTGAAAGGGATGGGATATGGGGGAGATTTGGAGGGGAGGGGTGAGGCAGGAGTCTAGGAGGGGAGGGGCGAGGGGGCGTCTTGGCGGGGAGGGGTGAGGGGGTAGTTTAGGAGGGAGGGGGCAAGGGGGGAGATTTGAAAGGGATGGGTGATGGGGAAGATTTGGAGGGGAGGGGTGATGGGGAAGATTTGGAGGGGAGGGGTTATGGGGAAGATTTGGAGGGGAGGGGTGAGATTGGATTTTTGAAAGTGTACGATTTATGGGAAACGAACATTTATTGCAAAATGAGTTTCTTGTGACCTGCGAGTTAAAAATACGTTTAAGGACGCTGGATGAAGGATGGAGTGCAGGAGAGTTTAGGGAATGTAGAAAAAAGGCACTATAGGAGATGGATATTTTTTTTGGGATGAATTGATTTGGTGAGCAAGTCGAAAGCAGCCTTTTAAAGAAGAAGAAGAAAAAGGTGTTATAGAATATGACGGAATACATAACTTGAGGGGAAAGTGTAAACATTGAAGGTTAATGAGTGAAAACTATCTGGGGAAATGGGGGAGAAACACGTGGTCGAAGAACGAACGAACGAATAAGAATGAATAAACGAATGAGAACAGAGAAGGGAATTTTTTTTTTTTTTTTTTTTTTTTTTTTTTGGAGTTGAGATTTACACAAGGAAGTAGGCTATGGGTGAAAAGCCTGGGAATACAGAGAACGAAAGTTATTGGATCACAAACGACGGACCGCTGAGAAAAACAACGCCTCAAGGTTGTACAGTGCACACTGTACAAGGCCTCAAGACACGACACGGCAAACAGACGATCAATTTATGAAAGATAAACACCGAGAAACAACCAAAGTTGCACACAATAACTTCACACACCGAAAGATAAATACAGTTTCGACAAAATACAATTGTGAACAGACTTAACTTCGAAAAACGTGGAGACCGTGTGGAGCTTCGAAAATCCCTGCCGCCGTCTCCAAGATCTCGAGGGATTCCTCTTTGTGGTGGTTGCCCCAATGCAAGTCAGGGCCAAACCTTCGCCATTCACCATTCTTCCCTGCTGCATGGTCAGAGCAGCGCAGCCATGGACAGAGAGCTGATCAGTCCCCATGAACCCTTTCCCTCCTCTCTCTCTCTCTCGCCCCCTGCTGGCTGTTTGTGTGTTGGGTGTGGCAAGATGGCAGTTGTGTGCAACTGCTCTGTGTTGTGGTGAGTCCTTAGTGTGTTTTCTCCTCTCCTGCCACCCCCTCCCTCTCCTTTTCCATCCTGTGTGCTTTGGCATTTTGTTTTTATCCTTTCCGAACCTTTGTCTTCGAGAGAGAGAGGATTGAGAGCGGGCCCATTTTGGGTGTGGCCTACCGGCTTCGACGACGCTTTGTAAGCCTTTTTGTGCTGATAATGCACGTTTGTTATTTATTTTAGTTCGATTAATTTAGGTTTGATACCTTATTGTCCAGTTCGGACAAGTGGGGGGTAAATTTGCTGGTACAGCGAATTCACGCTCTCGGCACGAGGCATTCGAAAATCTAACATGTAAGCATGCATTCGCATGCGTTCCGCCCGAAGGAGCTCCGACTGAGGACATTATCCTTGCGGTGGGATCTATCATAGGAGACGGTAATGTTCGGGCGGCATCACGAATGAACCAGAAGTTTGTAGTGTTTGTGTCAGAGGAAAAGTTCGTTCATGACATCGTTAGTACCGGTCTAACCATAAAAGGAGGTCATTTTATTACGGTATCCCCTATGGATACGCCAGCTACCAAGATAACAATATCTAATGTACCACCCACCTTATGCCAGGCGAGAAACTCCTATCCGTTCTGTCTCGTTATGGTAAAATGGTTTCCCGAATCTCAATGATTCCACTCGGGTGTCGCAGCGATCACATCAACCACGTAATCAGCTTCAGGAGGCAAGTGTACATGATTCTCCCAGATCGTGGAGTCGATACGGATTTAAATATCTCCTTTAAAGTATCGTTAGACGATCGTGAATACCACATGTATGCTTCCTCAGCCTCCTTAACATGCTTTCTTTGTGGAGAATCCGGACATGTTAAAAGGTTTTGTCCCAAGACCTCTTGTCCAAAGTGTGGTGAATCGGGACATAACGAAATAGACTGTAAAAAGTCAATCCCTCGACTGCGCTTTCTGATACCCCAACCGTGCTTTCTGATAACCGGACCATGCTTTCTGATACCCGGACCATGCTTTCTGTCACACAGACCGTACCTTCTGTCACCTGGACCGCACCCCTGAGACCCGGACCGCACCCCCTGACACTCAGACCGTACCTCCTGACACCCTCCTGACATTTCTGTCCTTCGAAGGGTCAAAGGTGCCATTAAAGTCACCACCGATACACACACAATGGTCAAGATCAACTGATTTGAGGTGATTTATCATGGAGGTGAAAAAGGACTTTCGATCCCTGCTATCACTTGGTGCGTACACATTGAACATGATGCAGCGGAAGTTTTGATGTACTAGCTGAAGGGAAATAAGCCGGCCTTTTATGACTTCATGAAAATAGCAAGTCTCGAAGACTAGACCTGGCTTTAGCAAAAACCCAACAACCTTTAACTGGGGTTACCCAGTGGAAAGGACTCTTGCCTCCCGGTCCCCCCTCTGAGCCTTTATGGGATACAATGTATGCTGGACTTATATCTAAAAGAACAGATGACCTCCA
This sequence comes from Myxine glutinosa, assembly GCF_964187855.1. Classification (NCBI taxonomy): domain Eukaryota; kingdom Metazoa; phylum Chordata; class Myxini; order Myxiniformes; family Myxinidae; genus Myxine; species Myxine glutinosa. Next base: position 162,036,612 of record NC_136265.1, on the reverse strand, counting down.
GTGGCGTTTGGCCCACTGGATTGTTTCTTCCAATGCTGTTATCCGTTTTTTCCCCGATTTCCGGCTGTTGCCTCTTTTGTCCGGAAAGGGAAGACTTGTTTCATGCCTTCATTAATTGTCAAAGACTTTCTCCTTTGTTTTATTGGTTAAATTTTATCTCCCATAAATTGCGGATTACCTTTTCTTTGAAGGCTTACATCTTTGGGTTTCCTCCCAAAAATGAACCTGCTTCTATTGTATTCGGTTTTCGAACCGCCACTGCTAAACTTGCCGTATACCTGTCACGGAAGGCGAAACTGGGCGGTAGACCCATGCAAGAATGTAGTATTGTTTTTTTTTAGTTCTTTGGTGTCAGCAAGGCTCAAACTTGAATTTAACTATGCTCAAACTACAAACGACCTTGCAAAATTTATTGTGACCTGGTGTGTTGAAGGGATTTGTAAAGTCCAAGATAATAAATTAATAATTTCTTTATAATAGATTTAGTGTTTTCACAATACATTGTTTATGTTTCCTCATGTCGGTCTTTTTTTCCCCCTTCTCTTGACCTATTCTTTCTTTCTTCTTTCTCTCCTCGTGTTTTGCAAATGTAAATTTGTACGTATTAAATTAATACATCTTTCTGGAAAAATATTAGAAATTATGCCAAGCCTTTCTCCTTGTGTTTTTTCCCTCGCCTTTCCTTTTGTTTGGATTGCAGTGCACTGGTTGTTTTTTCCCTTTCTGGATTTCTATGACTTTGTTGGATTTCTTTGAAACATGCTTTGGTTTTACTCTTGTTTTATACTTTTATAATAAAAAGGGTTTAAAAGTCAAGCCTCTCTCCTTTTCCCTTTCCCTCTCTCCCCCTCTCTAATTCTGTTGTGGCCCTGACTTTGTGAAGGTGGGAGTACACCATCCTGGATGTAGGGGGCCTCTGGGTGGCTCCTGCGAGACCGATCGGTAGTCTATGTGCCTCGGGCTTGTTCGAGAGAACTGTCTGGGGCTATAATACAACAACAACAACAACAACACAATGCGCATCACATTATAAGTATATCCATGTTCATTTGTGTACGTCTGTGGTTACAAACAGTATTGTGCAAACGTCAAGCCAAGTATACCATTGTGCATCAATATTTAAAAAATGCCGATCCTCATTTTCAAATGTTCCCATGTGGGTTAAAATCCTTCCGCTTCCTGCAAAGGAACGGATGCTGCTAAATAGGTAAGCAAACGATGAATCAGATAACCGTAGGTACTTATTTTGACTGTTACAGATTTCAAAAATGATATGGCTCCCATGACATCCCAACCCAAAGTAATTTATTTTATTGCTGTCTCGCAGAGTTCACAAAGTTTGTGTCGAGTCACAGGCTTGTGGTAAACTTGGATTTTATAACCCAAATGGGATCTATAAGGTGTTTCCTTGTTCAATAGCCCTGAAAATGGCACATTTACAGGTACAACCTTTTCCATCAGCAAGTTTTTCGCCTGGCCTAAAAGACTTTCCACAGTGATTCTTTTTTCCCAGGTCATTTCAAGTGAGCCTTTCATCCCAGGCCAATTTCTTTCCCAGGCCATTCCATTTTCATCCCAGGCCATTCCATTTTCATCCCAGGCCATTGTGGAAGTTCATGTAGTCACATTTACCACTTTGGTGGTCTTGGGCATTCTGGGACATTCTGGGCTGACCTGGGAGAGAAGCCTTCTTACAATTTTCAGGCAACATGAGCTGCTTTACTTAATTCTGTTTTGTACTGGATACAAAATCTATGCTCATGGAAGAGCAAGGTGACAGAGGGATCACAGGCAGACACAACAAACGAGGGAATGAATGACCAGGAAAGGAGGATTGCTTTTTGTGTGCCAGTTAGGATGGTGGAGCGATAACACGGCGCTGTGTTTTTTTGTATTTTTTTGTATACAAGATCGAGGCTCGTGTAAGAGCTAACATTGATCACAAAAAGACAAACTGACACATAAAACATCACAGAAAGGGAGCGGGAGACAAGATGGAGAGCAGGGACATCGGGAGATCTGTGGGAGGGACAGGGCTTGGGGGAGGAGGCATGGGAAGGGGGTAGGGAGAGGTGGGAGAGGTAAAAAAATATTACATGGACACTGCTAGGACTTCCAGGAAAGAAGTCGGTATTTCAAAAAAGGGGGTCTGGGATGAATTAACGGTGGTACAAAAGATCAAGGTTTTGGATGGGGGAAGATAAGAGATGGTGGCGAACAGCTGTTTTAAAGACCTGGAGGGAGGAGTGGGATTGAAGGGAGTGGGGGAGTTTGTTCCAGAGGCGGGAGAAAAGAGGATTGAAAGAGTGAAGGTAAATAGAGAGTCTTTATTTTGGCAATTTAACCATAAGAGGGTTGCTGGCAGATCTTTTGCGACCTGTAGGAATATTTGGGGGACAGAGCCCAGAGAGAGCTGGGGGAGCAAGGCCGGAGAGGAGTCGGTAGAAGACAGAAAGACCACCAACCTGCCTGTGGTGAGTGAGTGAAAGGCCCTTGGAGTTAGCTTCATCGCGGGAGATTCCAATGATTCTGAAAGCTTTGGCTTCAATAGCGTGAAGCCGAGCTAGGTGTGAGGCAGGATCACCGGCCCAGAGGGGAGAACAGTATTCCATTGAGCTGCGGATGAAAGCCTTGCATGTGGTGAGGAGCTCAGGTGTGCCAAGGAAGGACTTGGCACGATGGAGGATGCCCAGTCGGCCAGCATGGAAATGTGGTTTTCCCAGGAAAGATCATGGCAGAGGGTGAGACCCAAAAGCTTGAATGACAGAACTTCTTGGAGAGGATTGTTGAGAAAGTAGATGGGAGGGTTGGCCAGTCGGTCTTTTCGGAGAGACATAGTAAGAGTGTGAGATTTGTCAGGATTGAAAGACATGTTCCACTTGTTTGACCAGTCTGTGATTTTGTCCAGGTCTGCAGAGAGTGAGGAGGCTGCAGACTGCCGATCTGAGGGAAGAGGATTCGAGTGGCGGAGAGTGGAGTCATCAGCAAAGAGATAGAGAGGATTTTCAAGAGAGTCAGAGAGATCATTGATGAAGACCAGAAAAAGCACAGGGCCCAGAACACTACCTTGGGTAACTCCAGCCTGAACAGGAAGGGGAGATGAGAGAAACCCATTCAGGGCCACACGTTGACTACGACTAGAGAGGAAGTCCGCAAGCCATGCGTGGAGATTTCCATGGATACCATAGGAGAGTTTGGTGAGCAGACCAGGGTGCCAGACTGTATCGAAGGCACGTGATATGTCGACGGAGACAGCTCTGATTTCCTGTTTGGCATTGAGGACCTCCATCCATTGTTGAGACAGCAGAAGCAGCATGTCAATTTTCAACTTAATTGAATCAAACAAAATCAAAGATTGTTTGACTTCAATGTTGCGATTGAATTTTCAGCATGTGTTGAGGTCGCGGACTCTCTGAAGGTGTGGGGTCCAATCCTGATCCTGACAGTAATGGTTTGTCTGGGAGATCGGCGTTTCGAACCTCGAAATTTATTCCCTTTCAGAAACTCTATCTATTCGAACCTCGAAATGGTTATAGCAAAGACTTTAAAATGGTGTGTGCTGCTTACTTGCTTGATGCTCGGAATTTATAACGGATCGAGCACGGACGAACATAGGTTGGCATTCATGGCGTAGGCTTTGATGGGCCAAATGGCCTCCTCCTGCTCTGCTCTGTTCTTTGTAAGGAGAGAGAGGAGGTGAGGAAACACAGAAACTTCCAAGTTGGAGCTATCGACGATTTTCTCTTGAGCTTCTTGATCAGCGACCACAAAACCCACTTCATAAGAAAGGTCATTGGCCGAGCAGTTCCGGTTGCATATATTACTTTTTCCATTCCAAATAACCTTAAATGTTTTTTTTATCATTTACTATACTGAACCACATTTTTACTGAAACATCACGAGATGACGGAATCTCACGAGATCGTGAATTAAATGTGTTATTATTAACTTTAAATGTTGTTAAGGGGGGTTTGAGGACTTGAATAAGAAATGGGGAGGAGGGGGCAGACAGTTATGGGTGGGGGAGGGGCGGAAGGAGAGAGGGGACAGAGAATTGGGAGAGGAGGTTGAGATTAAGGTATGAGTGGGCCAATGAGATTAAGGTATGATTGGGCCAAAGAGATTAAGGTATGATTGGGCCAAAGAGATTAAGGTATGATTGGGCCAAAGAGATTAAGGTATGATTGGGCCAAAGAGATTAAGGTATGATTGGGCCAATGAGATTAAGGTATGATTGGGCCAAAGCGATTAAGGTATGAGTGGGCCAATGAGATTAAGGTATGATTGGGCCAATGAGATTAAGGTATGATTGGGCCAAAGAGATTAAGGTATGATTGGGCCAAAGAGATTAAGGTATGATTGGGCCAATGAGATTAAGGTATGATTGGGCCAAAGAGATTAAGGTATGATTGGGCCAAAGAGATTAAGGTATGATTGGGCCAATGAGATTAAGGTATGATTGGGCCAATGAGATTAAGGTATGATTGGGCCAAAGAGATTAAGGTATGATTGGGCCAAAGAGATTAAGGTATGATTGGGCCAAAGAGATTAAGGTATGATTGGGCCAAAGAGATTAAGGTATGATTGGGCCAATGAGATTAAGGTATGATTGGGCCAAAGAGATTAAGGTATGATTGGGCCAAAGAGATTAAGGTATGATTGGGCCAAAGAGATTAAGGTATGATTGGGCCAATGAGATTAAGGTATGATTGGGCCAAAGAGATTAAGGTATGATTGGGCCAAAGAGATTAAGGTATGATTGGGCCAATGAGATTAAGGTATGATTGGGCCAAAGAGATTAAGGTATGATTGGGCCAAAGAGATTAAGGTATGATTGGGCCAAAGAGATTAAGGTATGATTGGGCCAAAGAGATTACGGTATGATTGGGCCAATGAGATTAAGGTATGATTGGGCCAAAGAGATTAAGGTATGATTGGGCCAAAGAGATTAAGGTATGATTGGGCCAAAGAGATTAAGGTATGATTGGGCCAAAGAGATTAAGGTATGATTGGGCCAAAGAGATTAAGGTATGATTGGGCCAATGAGATTAAGGTATGATTGGGCCAAAGAGATTAAGGTATGATTGGGCCAAAGAGATTAAGGTATGATTGGGCCAAAGAGATTAAGGTATGATTGGGCCAAAGAGATTAAGGTATGATTGGGCCAAAGAGATTAAGGTATGATTGGGCCAATGAGATTAAGGTATGATTGGGCCAAAGAGATTAAGGTATGATTGGGCCAAAGAGATTAAGGTATGATTGGGCCAAAGAGATTAAGGTATGATTGGGCCAATGAGATTAAGGTATGATTGGGCCAATGAGATTAAGGTATGATTGGGCCAAAGAGATTAAGGTATGATTGGGCCAAAGAGATTAAGGTATGATTGGGCCAAAGAGATTAAGGTATGATTGGGCCAAAGAGATTAAGGTATGATTGGGCCAAAGAGATTAAGGTATGAGTGGGCCAATGAGATTAAGGTATGATTGGGCCAAAGAGATTAAGGTATGATTGGGCCAAAGAGATTAAGGTATGATTGGGCCAAAGAGATTAAGGTATGATTGGGCCAAAGAGATTAAGGTATGATTGGGCCAAAGAGATTAAGGTATGATTGGGCCAAAGAGATTAAGGTATGATTGGGCCAAAGAGATTAAGGTATGATTGGGCCAAAGAGATTAAGGTATGATTGGGCCAAAGAGATTAAGGTATGATTGGGCCAAAGAGATTAAGGTATGATTGGGCCAAAGAGATTAAGGTATGATTGGGCCAAAGAGATTAAGGTATGATTGGGCCAATGAGATTAAGGTATGATTGGGCCAATGAGATTAAGGTATGATTGGGCCAAAGAGATTAAGGTATGATTGGGCCAAAGAGATTAAGGTATGATTGGGCCAATGAGATTAAGGTATGATTGGGCCAAAGAGATTAAGGTATGATTGGGCCAAAGAGATTAAGGTATGATTGGGCCAAAGAGATTAAGGTATGATTGGGCCAATGAGATTAAGGTATGATTGGGCCAATGAGATTAAGGTATGATTGGGCCAAAGAGATTAAGGTATGATTGGGCCAAAGAGATTAAGGTATGATTGGGCCAAAGAGATTAAGGTATGATTGGGCCAAAGAGATTAAGGTATGATTGGGCCAAAGAGATTAAGGTATGAGTGGGCCAATGAGATTAAGGTATGATTGGGCCAAAGAGATTAAGGTATGATTGGGCCAAAGAGATTAAGGTATGATTGGGCCAAAGAGATTAAGGTATGATTGGGCCAAAGAGATTAAGGTATGATTGGGCCAAAGAGATTAAGGTATGATTGGGCCAAAGAGATTAAGGTATGATTGGGCCAAAGAGATTAAGGTATGATTGGGCCAAAGAGATTAAGGTATGATTGGGCCAAAGAGATTAAGGTATGATTGGGCCAAAGAGATTAAGGTATGATTGGGCCAAAGAGATTAAGGTATGATTGGGCCAAAGAGATTAAGGTATGATTGGGCCAAAGAGATTAAGGTATGATTGGGCCAATGAGATTAAGGTATGATTGGGCCAATGAGATTAAGGTATGATTGGGCCAAAGAGATTAAGGTATGATTGGGCCAAAGAGATTAAGGTATGAGTGGGCCAATGAGATTAAGGTATGATTGGGCCAAAGAGATTAAGGTATGATTGGGCCAAAGAGATTAAGGTATGAGTGGGCCAATGAGATTGAGGTATGATTGGGCCAATGAGATTAAGGTATGATTGGGCCAAAGAGATTAAGGTATGATTGGGCCAAAGAGATTAAGGTATGAGTGGGCCAATGAGATTAAGGTATGATTGGGCCAAAGAGATTAAGGTATGATTGGGCCAAATAAATTAAGGTATGAGTGGGCCAATGAGATTAAGGTATGATTGGGCCAATGAGATTAAGGTATGATTGGGCCAAAGAGATTAAGGTATGATTGGGCCAAAGAGATTAAGGTATGAGTGGGCCAATGAGATTAAGGTATGATTGGGCCAAAGAGATTAAGGTATGAGTGGGCCAATGAGATTAAGGTATGATTGGGCCAAAGAGATTAAGGTATGAGTGGGCCAATGAGATTAAGGTATGATTGGGCCAAAGAGATTAAGGTATGAGTGGGCCAATGAGATTGAGGTATGATTGGGCCAATGAGATTAAGGTATGATTGGGCCAAAGAGATTAAGGTATGATTGGGCCAAAGAGATTAAGGTATGATTGGGCCAAAGAGATTAAGGTATGAGTGGGCCAATGAGATTTAGGTATGATTGGGCAGAGTTGGGGAAGGCGGCAGAGAGAGAGGACAGAGGGTGGAGAGAGGGGGTTGCGGCTTTGGGAGCGGGGCACATTGAGGACTTGGGGTTTGGTGGGGGTAGTTGAGGACTTAGAGAAGAGAGAGGATTGGGAGCAAAGAGCCTTTGGGTCGGGTGGGGAGAGGGGGCAGAGAGTTGACAGAGGGAGGTTGAGGCTTTTGGGGGGAGAAAGGGTTGAGGACTTGAAGAAGAAATGGGGATGGTAGGGCAGAGAGTTGGGTGGAGGCAGGTGGAGAGGAGTCAGATAGAAAGGGGATTTGAGGCTTTGAGGGCGCAGGTGTCTTGGGGGAGGTGTTAAGTACCCTGAAGTCACATTTAATACTCCACGTGTTTCTGCTGGTGATAATAATTGATGTTTTATTTTCAATGCGGGATTTCCTGTTTAATAGCAACCCAGCTAACACAACACCGGTGGGCCAACCTTGGCATTTGGTCAATTGGTCGCAAGCGCATTGTTGATGTCAGGGTGACGTCTATCGGTTGCAATCGTGACGTCTATTTTCCAACGTTGTCCCAAAGTTGTGTATTGGTTGTAAACGCGAATCCAAACCGAATTAGTTTACTGGTTTAGGTTTGCCTGGATAATTGAAAGTTGAAAACGACCAAAGAATGTAATTTTTTAATGAACATTTAAAAAAAACAGGATGCAGCACACAAAGGGTTAATGCGTGTTATTTGATGTGAAATCCTCCACAGATGACTGATTGCTGGGTACCTTCCTGGGTTTACAAGTTTGTATCTTGGTACATTTTGTTTTTTGAGGAATTGTGTGTCACATTAAGCTGGTACTCATTTTTCCAACCTTGGAAGGATGACAGGTTGAGTCAACCCACCTGGTGTTAATTCAACGACATGACAGGGGGGGTTGAACTTTGGACTTCAATACACCGTTACTAATGATCCGAGAAATAAAACGTTCTCCGAAAGTCCATTCACACGTCTCACGTTTTAAGCATCGAATCCTTATATTCACGTAAATCTTCAGATCCACCACGTACCTAATGTGTTTTATAGACTGTAAAAAAAAATCAATCATATCTCAGATGAGTTTCCGTGATTAGAAAGGGTTCACGGTAAAAGGTCACGTGTCTATTCCTCACCAACTCGAAACGAACGTCACCGAAGATTAGAAATCCACGCGCCCGTGAATCAGGTAGAATGACGTCATTCGTGCGGCGCCTGGAATATCCGAGCGCGCGACGTCGATCTGTGCTGACGTGCGCTCGCGGATGAAGTCAGTCGGGTGAGGAATGGAGGGATCACAATGGTTGGGGCGACCGGGCAACATCTTCATGGGATGGGTGGGAGAGTCATCTCAGGCGGTGGGATTCACATGTCCGCCAAGTTCAGTCCAAATCCGTCCATAACCTGGAGACAGACAGCGAGTGAAAAACATCCACCTTCCGTGGCGCAGGTAGAGGTAATCAATCATGGTTGGGGTTTCCCTGGCACGTTCGGATTTATACCGAACGTCGCTCCTTACGAACGTGGTGTCAGATCCGTTTGGATGAATTACACGTTCGAGGTTCATAAGACTGGGAATTTCACACGTAAACCTTTAACTCATTCATTGGTCTTAAATACTTCCATTTGAGAAGAAGATTGATATTACGAACAGGGCCTTACATTTTAATCGTGAACAATCATGTTTAGAATATAGAAATTGTGATTCAAAAAACTAACTTTACATGCACGAAAGGCCATCTATTTACAATGAACGAAAATCTGGAAAAATCTGACCCCAACTCCCCTTGACCTCCAACCCCCACATTCCTGCCATATCCCCATACATTTCCATTTCTTAGTCCTGTCCCTCCCACACTTCTTTCCCTTCTCTCCTCACTCCTCTCACCCACCTCTATCTCTTCCCTATCATCCTCCCTTCTCTTCTTTTTCCATATCTCCATTTTCACATTTTTGCACATCCATGGCGTACATAATAAATAGATGGCTGCTGTTAAATGTGTGCGAGTGCAGTCGCCCGAGTTACCTTCGTCGAAGAAAAAATACAATTTGGTTTCAATTTTTCATGTTTTCTGTCACTTGAGTGTTTTTGTCTACACAGAAAATATCGTTTACATTCTGTGAGTGGGTTTGTGTAAAGTGAATAACACACACACACACACACACACACACACACACACACACACACACACACACACACACACACACACACACACACACACACACATACACACATACATACACAAATACATACACATACATACACATACATACACAAATACATACACACATACATACACAAATACATGCACAAATACATACACACACCCATACACACATACACACATACATACACACACCCATACACACATACGTACACACACCCATACACACATACACACATACATACACACACCCATACACACAAACACACATACACACACACGACACACATAAACCGACACACACACATACACACACACACACACTACACAAAAGGACACACATACTGGCATACACAAACACACACATATACAAACACACACATATAGAAACACACACACACACACACACACACACACACTAATACATACACACATGCATACACACACATACATACATACTGTTACGGACTCGGCCCTAATGAGTTGTTATGTGTATTGCTGTTGGTTCGGAGTATTTTAGATATTATGCTTACTGTGACTTAAGGGAACGGGTTGTTGTGAGTAAAAGGCTTAAAAGCGCTCCTGGTACAATGTGGCCGGAAATCCGGATCGAGACCGGAAGAGGTGGAGCGAAGAAAAGGAGGTGGGAGTAGACCGGAAAGGGACGTGGTGGTGGTGGAGGCTCCGGAGCGAGCATTGTCGAAGGAACGTCGTGAGGGAACTTTTGCGCCTATAAAGGAAGTCCTGCCTTCAGCGTTGTGATCGCTGGGACTGTTCACATCTGCGTGTCCGATCAACGTCGGATTCGGATGAACCCTCGTCGCATAAGTTTGCCTCAAGTACAAGCCCGCCGCCATTGGGACTCGCGCGACGTTCGCAGAATAAGGTTGCCGCGTCTGCTGGTTTCGCCTTCCTCGGTGGGTTGCCGAGGACGTGTGTGTGCGCCAGCGGCCGTTGAAGGAGACGGTGCGGTTTGCGGCTGCACGGTGTACGTGCATGTTTGGAGCGTCTTTGGAAAGCGCCCATACCACCGCCATTGTGCGGGAACTGGATCACATGATCTCGGGGTTGTTTCACTCGTCCAAGCCTCAATTGACTTTGAGCGGCCATTGATCCGACGATCGCCGGAGCGACTCGACGTCGCCTTGGAGGAGTACAGAGACATTGGGGGGAAGTGCCGTGAGTTGGGTTAGAGGGATATATAAGGTGGTACCATCTTCAATATTCTGATTGTAATTGTGAATTGATGTATTCACCCTTTATGTGTTTGGGATTGTGAATATATCCTTGTTCGTTCATAACCCTTGGTGTGGCCTCCTTAATGATCTGATTGATTTCCCCAAGGATAACATATTTTTCTGCCGGGGCTCCCCTCGAGGTTCGGAGGTCACCGAGACCAGGTAAATAGGGGAGGACCCCGTAACAGAAATTGGGGGCTCGTCCCATTGATATTCGTGGACTCGCAATTGGGTCTGCATCCGGGAGCTAAAAAAAATCCTAAATTTAGTCCGGGAAAGAATTCCCAAGGTTGAAACTTTTTCCAACATTCCCAAAATTTTTCCAAAAACAAAACGACAACAACAACAACAAAAAAATTAATAATACTTTTGTTTTTGTTTGTTAGAAATTTCTTGTGTGAAGGTTAACAGGTGTTACCAGTAGTCACTATGGCGTTTGACGCAGAGAAGTTTACGGTGACCCCGAGTGAAGCACAGTTCAGAGCGTTAGTAAAATCGAACCTCTGGAAATTGGCCAAACATTTTAGCTTGGAGGTCCGAACTAATATGAAGAAGGCAGAGTTGCAGACAGTGGTGATACAATCTATGGTGGGATTAAAAGCATGGGAAGAGGTAGCCTGGGATTGGTTACCAGAAGAACAAGAAAATGTGGAGCTCCGGAAACTGGAGATGCAATTACAGAGCCAGGAAAGGGAAAAAGCACTGGAAAGAGAACACCAGGAAAGGTTAGAAGACAAAAAAAGCAGAGGAAAGGAGAGCTGCAAGAGAACTCGAAGCAGAGGAGAGAAAAGCCGAGAGGGAGTTAAAGGACCGTGAATTGGCGCGTCAGCAGGAAATTAAAGTCAAGGAGCTGGAGTTAATGAGAGAACGGGGAAAGGTACCATCCCTGCTGACTGGCTCGACACCTAGTCAGAACACCTGGGATGTTGGCAGACATGTGAGGCTGGTCCCACCCTTCAATGAGAAGGAGGTAGCCAAGTTCTTTCCACACTTTGAGAAAGTGGCTCGACAGTTAAACTGGCCTGAGGAGTACTGGTCCATACTAGTGCAAAGTGTTCTGGTGGGTAAAGCTCAAGAGATTTATTCGGCTTTACCGATTGACCAGTGTGCAGATTATGAGATATTGAAGAAACACATTCTCAAAGCCTATGAATTGGTCCCGGAAGCTTACCGGCAGAAATTCCGGAATGCCAGGAGGAGGGAGAGTGAGACCCACGTGGAGTTTGCCAGATTGAAAGAAACCATGTTTGATAGGTGGTACGATTCGAAAGGAGTTGGGAAAGACTTCGAACTATTGCGACAATTGATCCTGGTGGAGGAATTACAACAGTGTCCACGAGGACTTCTTTTTTTTTTTTTTGTATACTGAATCGAGGCTCGTGAAAGAGCTAACATTAAAATACACCTGGAGGAAAGGAAAGTACCAAAGTTGTATGAGGCAGCGACCATGGCAGATGACTATGCCTTAACCAACAGGATGGGGTTCTGCAACCCCAACTTCTCGCCTAGACTTAGCCAGGGGAGCTATGGTACGGCAGGGGCGGAGAACGAAAATTCATGGGGGCGGCCTCGAGAGGAAGACCACTCTGATATCACGACTTCTAGAGGTCAGAAGTCAACGGTTTCAAGGCAGACGTATCCTCCGTGGGCCCCGAGGCAGACCACGAGGTTCTCCTCCGGGCCTACTTGCACTTTTTGCCATAAACCAGGACACTTGATGTCCCACTGTCAGGCTTTGGGAAAGGAAAATCAGGAGCGGAGTCCGACTAGTACAACTCCGAATGCGATGGCAAACGTGAGAAATCGCCCGCAGAAGGGTTACCAACCATTTATTTATGAGGGGTTTGTCTCACTGGAGGGAGACTCGACTAACCCAAGACCTGTTAGGGTATTGAGGGGCACAGGAGCACATCAATCCTTAATGCTTGAAGGCATTTTGCCATTGTCGGAGAGTACAGCAACTGGTGATAGTGTTCGGTTACAAGGGATCGGTGGCTGGGTTAGCGCTCCCCTTCATGTCATCAATCTAGAGTCTGATTTGGTGTCGGGACCGGTCACCGTGGGGTTACAAGCCACTCTTCCTGTAGAGGGAGTATCAGTTGTGGTTGGGAATGATTTGGCCGGGGGTCAAGTTTCTAGTAACCTGATGGTTGTGAAAAAGTCCGATATGGGAAATAACACCACACCAGTTAGGGATGGAGGCAAAGTTGGCAAGCTTTTTGTAGGTGGACTGAACTTCAAAACAAAGGAAGAGGTTCTGGAGTCTACCTTCAACCAATATGGACCGCTTCTGGATGTGCTGCTGGTAAAAGACAGGGAGAGCCAAAAGTCAAGAGGGTTTGGCTTTGTCACATTTGAAAACTCAAAGGACGCCAGAAATGCAGAAAAGGATCTGAATAACCAGGAGTTGGAGGGTCGGATCATAACAGTAGGGAAGGCATTTCGTCGGCGTCGAGGGGGATACAGAAGAGGACAACTTGGCGGTAGTGTTGGTGGTGGCCGCAGCCGATATTGCTATGGAGGCTCCCAGAGTTACGGCAGCTCCCGAAAGGACGACTATCAGGGTAGCGGCCGAGAGGGAGACCGTTATTCACATGACTACAGTGACAGGTGGTCCAACCGTGAATCTTAGGGAAGTTAGAAAGAGGCGAAGCACTGAATGCTGCGGAGAAGCCGAGCCAAAATTCCTACACGGATTAACCGTGAACGCCACGTTCCTGAAGGCGTCCATGTAGTAAACGTTCCTGCACGGACTAACCGTGAACTTCACGTTCCTAAAGGCATCCATGTAGGGAATACTCAGCTCGGCCTCCCGGGGAAAAAGTGCTATCAGGAGGCAATAGGTGGTTTGTTGACAAGTTGGCCTGCAAAGAAAGTTTTCGCGATGTTCAAACTTTCTTTCTTGAGGGGGGGAAGTGTTACAGACTCGGCCCTAATGAGTTGTTATGTGTATTGCTGTTGGTTCGGAGTATTTTAGATATTATGCTTACTGTGACTTAAGGGAACGGGTTGTTGTGAGTAAAAGGTTTAAAAGCGCTCCTGGTACAATGTGGCCGGAAATCCGGATCGAGACCGGAAGAGGTGGAGCGAAGAAAAGGAGGTGGGAGGAGACCAGAAAGGGACGTGGTGGTGGTGGTGGAGGCTCCGGAGCGAGCATTGTCAAAGGAACGTCGCGAGGGAACTTTTGCGCCTATAAAAGAAGTCCTGCCTTCAGCGTTGTGATCGCTGGGACTGTTCACATCTGCGTGTCCGATCGACGTCGGATTCGGATGAACCCTCGTCGCATAAGTTCGCCTCAAGTAAAAGCCCACCGCCATTGGGACTCGCACGCGTTGCGCGATGTTCACAGAATAAGGTTGCCACGTCTGCTGGTTTCGCCTTCCTCGGTGGGTTGCCGACGACGTGTGTGTGCGACAGCGGCCATTGAAGGAGACGGTGCGGTTTGCGGCTGCACGGTGTGCGTGCATGTTTGGAGCGTCTTTGGAAAGCGCCCATACCACCGCCATTGTGCGGGAACTGGATCACGTGATCTCGGGGTTGTTTCACTCGTCCAAGCCTCAATTGACTTTGAGCGGCCATCCAGCGGCCATTGATCCGACGATCGCCGGAGCAACTCGACGTCGCCTTGGAGGAGTACAGAGACATTGGGGGGGTAGTGCCGTGAGTTGGGTTAGAGGGATATATAAGGTGGTACCATCTTCAATATTGTGATGGTAATTGTGAATTGATGTATTCACCCTTTATGTGTTTGGGATTGTGAATATATCCTTGTTCATTCATAACCCTTGGTGTGGCCTCCTTAATGATCTGATTGATTTCCCCAAGGATAACATTTTTCTGCCGGGGCTCCCCTCGAGGTTCGGAGGTCACCGAGACCAGGTAAATAGGGGAGGACCCCGTAACAATACATACATACACAGTACACACATACATACATACATACATACATACATACATACATACATACATGCATACACACATACATACACACACATACACAAATACATACACACATACATACACACATATACATATACAAACACACATACATACACACACATACACAAATACATACACACATACATACACACATATACATATACAAACACATATACACACACACACTACACAAACGGACACACACACACACACACATATAAACATACATACACACACACGGACACACGTACACTGGCATACACAAACACACACATATATATACAAACACACACATATAGAAACACACACACACACATACATACAAACACACATACATACACATACATACATACAAACACACATACATACACATACATACATACATACATACACAAATACATACACACACGTACATACACACACACACACACATACACACATACATACAAACATACACAAATACATACATACATACATACATACATACATAAACACATACATACACACATACACACACACACACACACACACACACACACACACACACACACACACACACACACACACACACCACACATACATACACACATACATAAATACATACATACACACACACACACACACACACACATACACACATAAACACACAGATACACATATACAAACACACATATACACACGACACACACACACACACACACACACACACACACACACACATAAACGGACACACACATACACATATACAAACACACACACACACGTACACTGGCATATACAAACACACACACATACAAACACACATATACAAGCACACACACACACACACATATACAAGCACACACACACACACACACACACACACATATACAAGCAAACACACACAAAAAACATATATATGCAAACACACACACACACACACACACACACATATATACAAGCACACACACATTCTATCTGGTTCTGGACAATGGATACACATCCCTCAAGTAGATGGTGGACATGATGACAGTAAACAAAATACACATGAAAGGTCAAAGGTCACTTTTGGTGTTAAACGCAACTAAGTGTCGGCCAATGGATGATGCACCGGGAGTAATCATTCTCATGACTTGTCATCACGGTCCTTTCATCTCCTCCTCACGATCCTCACCCATTCTGTGCACGAAAAGACTCAATCCTGTGCACGAAAAGACTCATGGTGCTCACCGCATATCTGTCTTCGACGGATCTTTAATATCACATATCTCCTGACGTCATTCTCATCCACATCACAAGGATTTAATGAAGAACAAAATGTGGATGAATCATTCAGCACGGGTTCCCAATGAGGCAGGAAGGCCTTGAAGGTAATTACTCTGCAAAAGGACAACAAGAGGCCACGTCAACCATATGTTGGATATCGAGGTATACGCGTTTGCATCTCAGGTTTCATGTGGTTTTGTAGGAAATACAAATCACCGGATTCTTTATACCAGGGGACCACGAGGCTCCTCTTTGCTTTGCTTTGCACCCCCTCTAAACCCACATCCCTTACTTCCCCCTCCTCGCACTTCCTTTCAACGCCTCTTACCATCCTTTCATCTTCCTCTTCCCGAATGCCATGCAGTGCCATCCTTAGCCATGTATGTACGAGTGTGCCCTCCATTGTATAAAATGACTTGGAATTACAGTGCCATCCATAGCCATATTGTATGTTGTGGCATTATGAGTCACGTGAATATTGTCACGTGACTGCTCTCAGTTAAGACCGAGAGTGAGCCACGGATGGAAACGAGCGTTAATGGAGCCGTTCAACTCAAATTGATGGCAGATGATACGCGAGGAGGAAGAAGAGTACCGACTTACCGAGACGGCCTCGCTGATGTCTCACCCCTGCGAAAATAACTCACACTAACCGGGTTTAAATGTATAGTGAAAATAATACAAAGGATTTATGAAAAGGGCATATTACATCGAAGTGGTTCTTTCTACCCACGATCATCGCAGCACCTACCTATGCAGATCTACCTGAATCTATATATCACTGCACCCCACCGACATAACAATATTAATGAATGCATGATCAACCGGAAAGGATGTGGTGTGACCGGTAGTGACGTGTATGAGCTGCGCGAGGAGTGGAGAAGGAGACACCATTAAGACAGTTGAGCTGAAGTATCTGCGTGTGGGCTGTCATTGTTATACAACATATTGGCAACGAGGATGGGATGGCTTACCTTGCTCTTACACCCCCTGCTGCATTCCTACCGAGTCCGGGTGAGCCTTCAATACCTTTTGTGAAGAAGCAGCTCTTCGTTTGGAAAAGAAGTCCACAAATAGCCTGAAAAATGACGCAGCTTTATTTTAAACCAACTTATACAGATCCGGAAGAAGCCAAGACATCTACAGCAAGAGCCAGTCTCATGCCACGTCAAGCCTTCCTGGAAACACATTGATTCTCATTCACTTATATATGAATACGATTATCAGAAAATCTCCGAGAGAACAAAGCGACTGGCGAGAGTCCCTCCCACCGTTATCCGCTGTTCGGGGGAGTCAGCCCTTCCTTATCATTCGGACCAAATGTTTCTCTGGGCTCCGAGAAAACAGAAATGTAACTCACAAAGATTAGAGTGCATGCTTGGCCAAACAAACCCATATATTTTATGGGTTTGTTTACATGAGTAATTCAAAGCATGTTTATACAGAGTCATGCGTCGCTGTGATTAATACAAAATATATATGGTTAACGATAGGTTTATGTCTGCACTCTAAACATTCTACTCGCGTTACACAAAATCACGCGCATGTGGGCGTGGTTTCACGACCGGCCTTATCTAGCCTCGAAAAAAGCACACGTATACAATTGTCCAGCATGACCTCAGCGAGCCTTTCCTCATCCAAAACTAAAACGAAGCAAAAACCCTTTATTAACTTTATGAAAATAGCATTTTTAAACAACATTTAAATCATAACACATTAGCAACCAACGTCTATAACTGAACTTTAGGCAATAACAAATCTACTACTTGACATTCCTTCCTCTTGTCTCGTCGAGACAAAGTATCTTAAGAGACAACGTGCCACATCGGGCTTTATTGAAAAATAATTGTGTAATGCGGGTATTGAAAAAATAATTGTGTAATGCGGGTATCTCCCAAGGGCATATCGTGCGCCCAAAGCGCCTCGCCCGTGCATTTGGCGAACGTGTCGTGTGGTGCGTGCTCGGAGCCTGAGGGCTCAGAACATGAAAGTCCATTAACGTTTCGGATCCACAACGAAGGTGTCTGGTCCAGATGAGGTTCTGCTCCGCCAGAGGGCCACCACCTCCCCTGCGGAACTTGCTCCCCCCACCCTTTGCAGACCCAGTCCTTGCAGATCTTCGAAGTTAATCAACGATCATGCCCATGAGGTCCCTCACGTGCTGCTGTTCTGGGGAATACATAATATTGTCAGTATCTTGTGTCTCAATTTCCTGGTCAGGGTACAGAGCGTAAAAATCCGATTCACTTGAAGCATTTGAACTTAATACATATGAAGCAAAGAGAGGAACTTCCTTTATGTCAAAGTCTCCCTTGGGCGCCTGGTCGGCTTGCGGGTCTAGGATATCCACGTCGGGTCCCTCGACCGCCAGACCCAGCGTCGCAATCAGATCCATAGTTGGGTTGAAAGGGGGCGTGCAGCTGTCAGCTTGTAATACATAAGCAGCGTTAGCCAGTACACGCAAGGGGTTTATAGCACAAGTATCACAGTCATCACATACACCGTTACAGGCAGCAGCCAGTTCCCACATGGGATCCGCACAAGTATCACAGTTGTCACAAAATTCAATACAATTTTCTGGAGCGCTGGTCGCAACTGCCTTGTTGAAGGACCCGTTCAGGTCGACGGCCTCTGTGGTCAGAGCCATAGTCGTTGTCGGCGGCTTCTTCACTTTCCATCCTGTAAAATACTTTCTCATACAGAGGAGGACTAGAGATTTCATTAGTGCCCCCCAAATTACTACCCCGATTATCACAGCCAGTGCGGTCAATAACCACTTCACTATGGTGCCCGTCCATCCCTGGAACCAGTCAGTGAGCCAGCTAAATGTATAAGATTTTTCACGCGCGATCCGATCGATCCAATAGTATGTCATGAGCCGTAGCGGTGTCGTTTGCCACCTTTTCTAGGGTCAAAGCCAATTTGTCTATCCGGAAATTATCCATGACTGTGCCCGCTCCTGGGAAGAAGAAACCAAACACCTTTTCCCATAGACTCCCGTGTAGTTTAGTGGTTCCATCTTCGTTCATGACTGACCTCTTATAACGCCTGTCCAAGGACTTTGGGTCTAGCTCATCCAGTATCTCAACGTCAGGAAGGACTGAACCCAGATAACATGTGCCCCCCCAATTATTTGGTAAATAGGGGTAAGCCTTGTCGCCGCATATAAACATTGTCCCATGGGGTGGGACCAGGTGGGTGGATAGGCACTGGAGTCCCTTTACCACCCCATTAATCCTACTAACCCCCCTAGAGAATGTTATAGCCGTTATGTTGTGGTTGTGTTTATCTTGCAGTACTATTCGTAATGTAATCCCCGAGCTCCCTTGTCCCAGCTTCCCGGGGAGAGTGTAGGCGCATTCTGATTCTCCCATACGCAAGTGGCCGGAACCCTGGAGGCAGACCGTCCCTTTCTGTGGTTTGACCCAGACAGGGGCAGGCCTCTCGGCCACATGGGCAATCATTGACGGGCGATAATTAAATTGTCGATTGCAACTCTTGCCGTTGTCAACCCCTTCTCTTTCCAGCGTGGTGACTAAACATGGGGAATCGATAGGTTGTGAGCAGAGGTCATTGAGGGACAAGGGTAGCACTATCATGTGTATTCCTGTGGTGCCTGCTTGGGGGAAGTGCATGCACGACCAGCAGTGTGTCCTATTTTGAATTGTTGCCACCTCCCTGGCCACTTTCCAATATGTGTTTTCACCCTTCTTTGGGGCCTTATTCTGGGGTTGTGGCGTGAGTATGTATTCGATGCATGGTATGTAGTTCTTTTCGCCACCGGCCGCGCCAGGGGTCCAGACGCTGCACCGGACCTGCATAGTCATGCCTTTCTCTAGGCGCGTGCGTGTTTGTAGCTTAAAATCAGGGGTTCCCCATTTGTATCCTGGTTGGGCCAAGGTCTTAATGCTAGCTTGCCCGTCTTCCCGGAACTCTCGTTGCTTTTGTAGTACCATGCCAACGCGTCCAGGCCCTGCCGACAGTGCTAGCCAATTTATGTTCACCCAATTTGTGTGCAGGGCTTTCTGTTCGAAACATGGTAGTGATACTCTTTGTCCCCATGTTACGGTGAGGTGTCGGGTTTCGTTTTCGCATCTATTGGAATCGGAGTTTCCCCTAGCTGCTGTCTCTATCAATAGTATTGTACCTATGATTAGGCCCATCCTTACTGTGGTTGCTGTGGTGTAGTGTCTGGTGCTTGTATGGCCAACTTACAGTGCGTGGCGTGGATCCACGAAGTCTTGCCCTCGCAAAAGACTGCCGTTGGTGTAGTCAGCAACACCTGGACTGGTCCCTTCCACCTTGGTTCCAAGGCGTTCTTGCAGGTGAAGTGCTCCACGAACACCTGGTCTTTTTCCTCTGGTGGAACACCTGGTCCACAAGTCTCCTGGGAACGCCTGGTCCACAGGTCTCCACCCATAGATTCAATTCATTCAATTCATAGTTTCATAGAACACCTTTTCTCCAATTTCCTAATCCACTTTTTTTCAAGTGGATCCAATTTTATCCAATATTCAATTTTTAAATTCAATCCCATTTAATCCAGTCCAATTCAAATTAAATTCAATCCTTCTCTCAGCATCCCATTACCTGTTTCCAACATCAATAAAAATAAAATTATAAAATTAATAAAAAATCAATCATCTCAAATCTCAAATCAATCAAAATCATAAAAATCAATAAAATAATAAAAATAAACGAAAATTACTTCAGCTAGAGTTTCAACTAGAATTAACACAAACAAACCACCATTAACCTCCATTAACACAAACAAACCACCATTAACCTCCATTAACACAAACAAACCACCATTAACCTCCATTAACCTCCCCCTATTATTTATTTATTTTCACGAATAAACAAATAATAGAAATAACCTGGTCTACTTCCAATTTCAATTCTGGTCAGTTCTGGTGTCTGGTCACACACAATGTTTTCCTCACCCACTGTGATTCGCTCAAAATAGATTCTCACTGTTATGTCTGAAATTCGTCTCATGAAAACCCATTCAAGAGTCCGGTGTAACAGACAGCCAAACACATAGACACGCCGAAGACCCCAGGGTACCCATCAAACTAGCTTGTCCCCAGATCCACAACACAGCGAAACATGTAACTTTACTAAAATAATCACTTACTCATAACTAATACTCATAATAACTCATAATTACTTATGTAATTACTCATACCAATACTTACTTAAAATAATGTAATATCCCAATCTTCACCCCCTATGCAAATCGAAGCACCCCGGACGATCCACAACCAATATCAACCACTGTAGCCGCCTTCCCGATTCCAGGCAGCCACACGCAGCCACATACATCTCCATCCACGTCACACAAGACAACAGCCAACGAGTGTGTCCACCACACAGAAACCTTTGGCAATGCAACAACCGAACTCCCAGACAACCAACAACAAAACCCAATCCATCTCCATGGCTCATCAAGCAGTTCCAACTTAATCCAGCTTCACATACCGATTTCCCCAAAAACTCGTGAAACTTCACCCCCATTCTGGAAAAACCCTGGACTAAACCCTGACACCCTAAATAACTTCAGACCCATCTCCAATCTACCCTTTCTGTCAAAAGTTTTGGAACGTGCTGTGGCCACTCAACTCAAACATCACCACTCTGCCAATAACCTGTATGAAACATCCCAATCCGGATTCTGCTCCAGCCACAGTACTGAAACTGTTCTCCTCAAAATCACCAGCGACCTTTTCTCTCCTCTGATGCCGGCAACCTCAACATTTTCATCCTCCTCACCTCAACGCCTCCTTTGACATCATCAATCACACCATCCTCCTCACCCTGTTTAGACCAGCTTGTGCCTATTAAACCCAAATCAGTTCACTCCCAAGCCCACAAGGACCACCTACTACTCTCAAATTATCCACTCTGGCTCCGGAATCCCAAAAGCACTCTTCTCTACAATAAACAAACTAAATAAACAAATAAATAAACAAACTTTACAACGTGAACAAACTCCTCAGCGCCCTGGATACCACCACCTGTCATTCAGAGTAGACAACAGCATCTCCTTTCTGGCTTTCAGCATCTCCTTTCTCCTTTCTGGCATCCAAATAAAATTCTGGCTTCAAATCAACTTCCTCGAACTTAACTATGATAAATCTAAATTAATCTTCGTTTGCCCACAAACCCACTCACCAAATTCACCCATAACTTTGCCCCCAACATCGATGGTCATTTGAACACAAATTGAACAAAATTAATCGAACAAAACACTTCCATTAACTCGACATTCTTTTCACAGCACAAAGTTCACTTGAACATCCTTTTCCTGGATACTCCCTCTTTATTTTTATACCATACCATGCTTCTCCACTTGCAACCCAAATATTTTCCATGAAATAAATAAAATGAATTTTATGAATCTTCTCATTATTCGAAAGTTTACAAAATGTCCCAAATCTGTATATTATTTTCTACTGTGGTTATATTAAACCATTATTTTACAAAATCCAACTTTCAATAAACTGAAAAATGCTTCGCCATGGAATAGTCCACCACTCATATAAATAATCATAAGAGTTCTGCGAAACATCTCCATCTTTAAAACTTAGCCAACCAATTTTAAACCACATGTTTTCCCCCCAAAAAACAAGTCACATTCTTTGTATATTGCCAACATTGTTCATCGTTTAAGTATCATCCAGAACTAAATTTTTATAAACCATCAACTTGTAGATGCATTTATTTATATCCCATTAACCCAAGAACTCTCAATTGCTTGGTTATATTTTAGTAATGTCATATATCCATATTTCTTTTCCAAAATGTTCCTGATATACACATTAATCCCATCTGTCTTTGTTTCCAGATGAACTCAAATCAGGAAATCAACACAAATCCTTATTACCTCCAATCAATCACACTGCACATCATTCCCCGTCCTTGATGGATAATTTTACATCCAGATGGGCACAGCATCCCGTTTTTGGCGACCCAGCCCTGAAACAAGCCCCTGGACTCCTTGCAGGCTGGACCAAAACCCCTGGACGAGGTTGCATCCCAGTACTGACTCTGCTACCTTCTTGCAAACCACTTCAACTCCATGAATTTTACATGTTTCGTGAACGGAACAAAGCACTCTGTAATCGTCAGATTGAACCTGCCCCAAACCCGTCCATATAAACTCCATTGTTGTCCTGTCCATCTCTCTGTTTGTGGATCCGGTGCAAAGTTACACAAAGTTCCCGTTTACATTTTGTGACTCACAGCTCCTGCCTCCATGGAACAATGACGCCTGAGCACTCAATTAGCCCTCCCAGTACCAAAGACTTACAATCAGACCGACAGACAGACAAATAACAGAGGCATGTCGCCAGCCCCAGCACAGGACATCACCTTTCCGGGCAGGCACAATATAATCCACAGCATCGAAATGCCAATTTCTATCCGGAGCCTCGCAAAGCCAAAATCCATGCATGCGTGCTCCATCATGCAACCCGATCTGTACTCGGTGCGCCCGGCGCCCCCTATAATCAGTGAGTTATAATAACCACAATATCTCTGGCACCCAACTCGTGATACCACAATTTAATCCACGTTACTTGCATCTCTTCATCCTCCCAAATGTCCTCCATTTAACGTGACTCAAATCCATCTCAAATCCCCACAGCTCGATCGAACACGTCACTGTACTCGGCCCGGTTAAATTAAATTCCAAGCGTACTGTACCTGACGCTTCCACAACAACAAAAAACTCGATATTCTCTGTCCACTAATTATGTACATGACTTCAGTTTAACCAACAATATAATGTCCTTTCCTTCCAGATTTAGGTTCTATATCCTGTCGTTAAAGCAACACCTCGTAGACTGACTGCCTGTCGTTCTTCCAAGGTTAGTGAATTGCCTCTGACCTCTTACCCTTACATATCTCGAACAAAGGTCAACTAAACTTTAAAAGGTCAAACTTCGAATTGGGGTAACCAGCGCTTTATTTTTCCGCAAATAATACAAGTCCGGCGTCATTCCCTGCAAGAACCACATCCAGACAGACAAATGACCCTTATTGAGGCTCTACATCGCAAAATGCTAGCTCCTACGAATCCAACAACCATCACAATCCGTCCAGGAACTTCCGTACGAGGCGTGCTTCACAATGCATCACCTTTACTACCTGGTGCACACCTTTCGCACATCCTTCCTCGTTCGCACAACGCTTCATCAACACACCTCCTCGCGCCCACACCTTGGCACAAGCCACACCACATACCGACAGTTGAAACCTCAACCGTCCTCCTTCCTCGGATCAGCGTTCTGTTGAAACGTGACATTTCTGCTCAAATTATTGAATTTCCAATTTTAATAACTTAACCTTACCAGCATACTAAATCTGTGTCCGCATCAATCAACACAAATGCATCGATGCATCTTCCAGCCGCCACTCCGCACTGTACCTTACTGTATGAACAAGACTTCCTGTTGGAACTTGGCTCCGGAAATTAATTACTCTGTCTTGAAATCGTTTATTTTAGCCATCTTAAATAAATCCATCCATCTATCCATCTTATAAATCCATCTTAAATAAAAATCCATCTTATAAGTCCATCCATCCATATAAATCCATCTTAAATAACGTATTCGTCCTGTGACATTGCCTGGCATATATGTCGCAGCCGGCCACTATTCCGACATGGCTCGTCTGACATGAACGTCCGACATCCAGCAAAGTCGAAATGACCCACAATGCATTTGGGCACACATCCTCCTCTGAGAGTGGGCGAGTTATCGCCGGCACTCTGAGCAAATCTCATACAGCACACCCGTGACTCGCGGCTCGCTCGGCTCCTGCCCGAACGCACAATATCCCTCTACCCAAACTTCCACGGAGCCGCACGGCGGAAACACAGGTTTGTACCACACTTTAATTAAACGAACATCGCCAGGATTCTCGGATAGACGTAAATTTCACAACACACATGACAAAGATCCGATTTAAATTCAGAGATCGCCGATCGACCTGGCACAACCATCTCAACGCGACGACGCCACGCCGCCCCCCGTCTTGGCGCGCACCCTCGTGCCTCCACACGAATCCCAACACTCCCTGCACGCCGCTCTATTCGCTTTCACGGCGGGGTTTACCTCACGTTGGGACATGCAGTCGGCTGTCATAACAAAGTGCGAAAAGCTGTCATAACAAATCTACGACCTGGCATGTAGTGAGCTGTCAGAACATTGAGCTGTCAGAACTCATCCCTAGCTCGTAAACATCGCAAAAAACAGGATCTCCGACGCTCCACCTCTCTGACCCAAAATGCACTATGTGACATCATCATCCTAAAGGTGAGCTGCCTCAGGAATATAGGCCTACCCCACACATACAATACACAATATCTGCCATTGAATGAACTCTTCGATTCAAGTAAAACACACATATTGATTCGAATTCTGAACCTCCAGTTCCACAAACTCCAAACCTCCGTCCGGCTGCCGCTCGAAAGACAAAGCAGCCCATCCTGCAACCATCTCCAAGAAACCGCTTCATATCAACAGTAGATCGACAAGGGCACTCCGAGTGCTTTCCTGACCCGATTTATATCAATTCGCTTCCCAAACAATTCCCAAACAGATGAAAATCCGGACTCAGTTCAGGACCTCGCCTGTTCTCTCGGATAGACGCTAAAATGGACATTCCCGGCCTGAATTTCCCGCACGTCGAGCAGATCACTTACAAAGCTTCACACCGAAACCCTCTGCTTTGCATATGTCATACAGACAAATACATTGGCTAGATACACACGTCAATTAACATCCCAATATACATTCATTCCTCATTCATATACTCATATAAGTCTCCCAGGCTTCGCGCGAAACTCAGATCGACTCAAATCATGCCTTTCTCCAGCCACTCCCAAACAATCTTTGCTCATTCATGTTACGTCTCTCATTCAAGGAAAAGGATTTTTGGGACGGGTTGGACGGGGGTGGGTTGAGGTGAAAAAGGGAAGGCAGGGCGGGGGGTGTTGGGGTGTTGCCTAGAGCCCCGGGACTGAGCTCAGGTCTTGGGGGGGTGGGGGGTGTTGCCTAGAGCCCCGGGACTGAGCTCAGGTCTTGGGGGGTTGGGGGGTCTTGGTCTGGTATCTGGTCCAGCGGCATCACTCGCTGTTTTACTTGTTTAACTGCTTACTTACTTGTCCTCTGGCCAGGGATTATTTAAATCTTTAGTTAACACAGCCCAGTCCTTTAATGGTCTTACCGCGGCAAAATGATGCCTCTTAAACATGAAAGATGCCGGGGTTCCCTTAAGGGGTTCCCCTTCTTTCATTAGCTTGCTTCCCATCTTATTGCTCTGGGCTGATCCTTCCTGGAAAGTTCTCGGCCTGGCTCAACCCTTACGGCTGTCCGACCTCACTTTCCCCCTTCCCTTGTACCGAACGTTATCTTCACCGATATCCTGCGCAAATCCTTTTACTGGCCATGTTCCTATGGCCCTCTATGTTCCTATGGCCTTCTATCTAAGTTAGCCACAGCCCTTCGTTCCCTGGCATGCAATGGCATACCCCATCTTGTCTCTGGGCTGTTCCTTCCTGGAAAAATCTTGGCCACCTGGCTTCAGCCTATATGGCTGTCCGACCTCATTTTCCCCTCCTGGTGCTAACTGTAACTTTAAGCTTACTGTTAAGTCCTTACTTGTTTATCCTGGCTTTAACAAAGCTACGTCATTCTGAGGCCTAAAATGAGCCTTTACTTACAATTTCTGTTCGAGTGCAGGCCGCGCGGAGACAGGGAGACTAAGCCCGCTCGAGGGAGGAAGGTACGAATTTGGAATAATAGCCCTCTGATATAAAACAACTCCCACCTTTAATCAAATCAACGTGCCGGTGCCGGCCTCAGGCAGTCTTCCTCCTGTCCCTCGGGCTCCGTTTCCCGTCGTCCGGTGCTGACCCCACTCCTGGTACCATCTGTGAAGAATCAGCTCTTCGTTTGGAAAAGAAGTCCACAAATAGCCTGAAAAATGACGCAGCTTTATTTTAAACCAACTTATACAGATCCGGAAGAAGCCAAGACATCTACAGCAAGAGCCAGTCTCATGCCACGTCAAGCCTTCCTGGAAACACATTGATTCTCATTCACTTATATATGAATACGATTATCAGAAAATCTCCGAGAGAACAAAGCGACTGGCGAGAGTCCCTCCCACCGTTATCCGCTGTTCGGGGGAGTCAGCCCTTCCTTATCATTCGGACCAAATGTTTCTCTGGGCTCCGAGAAAACAGAAATGTAACTCACAAAGATTAGAGTGCATGCTTGGCCAAACAAACCCATATATTTTATGGGTTTGTTTACATGAGTAATTCAAAGCATGTTTATACAGAGTCATGCGTCGCTGTGATTAATACAAAATATATATGGTTAACGATAGGTTTATGTCTGCACTCTAAACATTCTACTCGCGTTACACAAAATCACGCGCATGTGGGCGTGGTTTCACGACCGGCCTTATCTAGCCTCGAAAAAAGCACACGTATACAATTGTCCAGCATGACCTCAGCGAGCCTTTCCTCATCCAAAACTAAAACGAAGCAAAAACCCTTTATTAACTTTATGAAAATAGCATTTTTAAACAACATTTAAATCATAACACATTAGCAACCAACGTCTATAACTGAACTTTAGGCAATAACAAATCTACTACTTGACACCTTTTAGCTCATGGATGCGCATGTTCGAGAACTTCATGCTGGTGGTAAATGACGATGCACTTTCTGATACGAGGAAGCGCGGATTGCTTATACACCGCCTAGCAGCCGAAGGGCAGTGTTTATTCTATACTCTACCAGCTGCTGAGGACACGTACTCTGCTGCTCTCGCCACATTGTTTCGTCAACGAGTGCCTGGTGTTGCCTGGTGTTGGCTTAGCGGTTAGGGTGCAGGCTTGGGATCCTAGGATCCTGAGTTTGAATCCCAGTCGATCCCTGAATTAATGCCAGGGGGGTTGACTCAGCCTGTCATCCTTCCGAAATCGGCAAATTGAGTACCAGCTTGCTGGGATGAATGATCCGTATCCCTGTGCAAGAGGTGACGAAGGGTTGGTGTCATGAAGGGCATCTGGCCATAAAAACATTGCCTCAAACAGGGAACCATGATTGTCATGGGACCCGCAAGGCTAAACCCCGCTTTAGCGGGAAAAAATGGCCTTAAAACGATAATTCATTCATTCAACGAGTGCAAAGACCTGGTGATTCAACTGCTCAGTTCGTTGCTGCTTTACGGGAGATCGCGGTTAATTGCGAGTTTAGAGATCTCTCTGATGAAATGATACGAGATCAGCTCGTGGAAAAAAACCCTGACAGTATACATGATCGGAAACGAGACCCTTACAGTATACCCTTACAACCCTTACCCAAACGAGAGAAAACCCTTACGGTTGCTTTTGGAACCGGAACTTACACTGCAGAAAGCCCTTGTGTGGCGGGACAAATCAAATCAGCCATGGCGGAAGCGAAAGCTATGACATGCAGCACATCAACGTCCTCTCAGGATGTAAATACAATACCTGCACGTACCAGAGAGGAGGAATACAGACGCGACCCCATACACAAGGACACATCAAATGAACCTGCCAAGCCAAATTTTTCACAGGCTCGACAGGTACACCAAGAGAGTACCTGTTATCGATATGGATCTGCAATGCACTCAGCCATTACCCCCAATGCTCTGCAAAAGATGTAAATTGCAGGTAGTGTGGGAAAACTGGACATTTTGCTAAAGTATATCGCAGTAAAGACCACAAATACCAAGTGTGTGAAGTCACTGTACGAGATGTGACTGTTCTAAGCATAAACACACATGATGCTGAACAAATTAGAAGGAACCTATTTTGTGATTTTCTTCTTTGCACACCTGATGGACAGGCATGTTCAACTAAATTACTGGTGTACACAGGTTCAGTCGTTTCAATACTTCCAGAGTCTACCTACCTGGAGCATTTCAATATTGCACTTCTTACAGAACCAAAACTACACTTGGTGACTTACCTGAAAAAAACAATCACTGTGGTTGGTTGTCTTCACGTACAGGTGGGACGCAACCATGTTTCTGTGCCTGCTGATTTCTTCATTGTGCCTTCTGGAACACCTATACTTGGCATGGACCTTTTTACTGCTCTCAGACTGAATACGTATGGATGTTGTTCATGGATGTGTTACTCCTGCACCAGTGCTAAGTACCTCTGTTCATCAAACATCGACTTGTCAGACATCTAATCCTAACTCCATTGGAACTCTGGGCGATGCAAAAGGATTTGTACACAAGGCTTGATGTGGTGCCAATCCAGCAGAAGCTTAGCCGCTTACCTTTTGCTGTCCGTGATGCTGTCTCACAAGAAGTGAAAACACTTGAAGAAGCAGGTATCATTGAGAGAATTGACTCTTCTGAATGGGTTTCACCTATTGTCGTTACGCATAAGAAAACAAGAGGTATACGACTGTGCATGGATCTTCGTGAACCCAATAAGGTGATCCTAATAGACAGTCATCCACTCCCACATATTGAGGAGGTATTCGCAGAACTTTGTGGAGCGAGAATGTTCGACTACTCTTGATCTTCAGCGTGCATATCATCAAGTGCTCTTGCATGAGGAAAGCAGAGACCTTCCGGCTTTCATAACACACGAGGGACCTTTCCGCTATTGCCGTGTACCTTATGGTCTTGCTTCTGCTCCCAGTGCATTTCAGCAAATGATGTTACAGATCTTAGCTGGACAGGAGGGCGTCCAGTGTTACCTAGATGACATAATTGTGTTTGCTTCGTCCCCTGAGAAACACGAGGAACGCCTCCAAGCTGTTTTGAATCGTATTGATCAAGCGGCCTTAAAACTGAATTCTGAGAAAAGCCATTTCAGGAAGGCTGAACTTTCTTTTCTGGGTCACGTGATCTCAGGAAAGGGCATGAGTCCAAACACAGAACATGTGGTGGCAATAACACAAGCACCACCCCCAAAGGATGCATCTGCTCTGCGTTCTTTTCTGGGTTTAACTTCTTGGTACTCCAAATTCATTCCAAATTATGCGGCAGTCCTGGAGCCACTTCATTCCCAACTGTGCAAGAAATGCTGCACACACTCAATTTGAAAGGGTAAAGAAATTAATTGCTGACAGCCCTGAACTTGCTTTGTTTGACCCAATTCTGACCACTAATGTGACCACAGACGTGTCTGACTATGGACTCGAGCAGTGCTCACTCAACTTCATGAGGACTCTACAGAGGAAACAGTAGCATTCGCCCCACGAACGCTCACAGAATGCGAACGCAGATACTCTACAGTAGAGAAGGAAGCACTTGCCTGTGTCTGGGCAACTGAGAAATGGCGTACATGAGGAACGGTCATGAGATGGCGTACATGAGAACTGTGGGGTCGGAAATTTATCCTGTGTACACACCACAGTCCACTGACCAAGCTACTGTCTTCAAAAGGTCTTGGTCGAGCTGGAATGAGAATTGCATGTTGGTCTGCATGCTTACTGTCGTTTAACTATGAAATTGTACACAAACCTGGACATCAAAATGTGACTGCAGACTGTTTATCTCGGCTACCACTCCCCATGACAGCGCCTTACCATGGACCGGATGTAAAAATGGTGGCTATAGTATCCGGTGACTTCTCTGTTGTACCTGTGGAACAATTCAAGGAAGCTTGTAATAGATGCCCTATTCTACAGAAGGTGCTAAGATATGTCTCCAGAGGATGGCCTTGCAATGCAAAGGGCATTGACCCAAATGAACTTCCCTACTTTCGCATTCGGAATGAACTGGCTGTACATGAGGATTACTTAATTCGTGGCACTCACCGTGTGATAGTGCCGACGGAACTTCAACCCGAGTTAATCCAGCTTGCCCATGATACGCATCAAGGAATTGTAAGAACTAAACAAAGACTGCGTGACCTATACTGGTGGCCAGGGATGGACTCCCAAGTAGAAGTTGCCATTAAGTCGTGTATTACCTGCCAAATGCATGATAAAACAGCTGTCGCGCGGGTTCCACCTTTGCAACCAGTTCCTCTCCCTAATGCTGCATGGGAAAAGCGGCATTGATATTGTGGAACTACTTGATAATGGCCAAATGATCTGCCGCTAGGACATTACCTTAATTGACTACTTCATCAAATGGCCAGAAGTAGCCTTTATGTCCCAAGTAACATCTGCTACAGTTATCAAGTTCCTGACTACAGTATTCAGTCGTGAAGGAAACCCGCAGGAACTCATCTCTGACAATGGATCTCAGTTTGTTTCAACTGAGTTTGAAACATTTCTGCAGGAAAGAAACATAAAGCACTGCCGTAGTTCTATCTATTACCCACAAGCCAATGGGGAGATAGAACGCTTCAACAGAGTGCTTTAAGGACTGTTTACACATTGAAAACCTCAAAGGGAAGCCCTGGAAATCATTTGTACCGGTACCCGACTTCCTGCAAACATATCGAGCTACCAGACATGCAACAGCTCATCAGACTCCTGCTGAACCTCCACATGGACGTACATTGCACCCCAAGTTGCACCTTGTGGACCGTCAAATCAGCGTACCTGCTGCAGGACTCGAGGAAGTGAGATGCTGCGTTCAACAGAAACAAGAGAAGTCTTGTAGGAGTTGCGGATAACGAGAGGGCGAGACGCTTTGTAGCTTGATCAAAGCTCCTTTATTCCAACAGAACTAAAACATACCTGAACTCACGCATCTTTTATAACGCAACTCACTCTCCAGGGGGTGTGGCTCCAACAACCGAGCGCACGCCATGCCCATACAAGCAATAGCCCCACTTGTCCCGTGCCTGTCGATTATGTCCCAATGGGGTAACCCCTACATGTGCCCCCCCCAGAATTCACTCGCACAGGCAATGTCCGTATTCGGGGGTTGAGCCAACCGAGGGGGCTGGTCTAGGTCTAAGTGAGCCGGCTTGAGGCGTTCCACCGAAAGGTGGTCCGGTTTGCCACCGATGTCGACCACGAAGGACATGTCCCCGGTCTCCAGAACGCAGAAGGGCCCGCCGTAAGGCACCAGGGCCACGTTAAACTGGTCAAACCGTCGCTCTGGGTGATGCACCTTCGAGCATTGACACTCGACGCAGGTGTTGGCTCAGTCGCGCACATCCTTCCTGAGCCCGTGCCAAATGAACTTCACCGCCACCAACTTTTGCGACGCCTTCCTGCCCGGGAGAGAAAGACCGTGGACGGCATCGAACACCAGCCGTCTCCAGCTGGTGGGTACGACGGGGCGAGGCTGACCCAAGGAAACGTGGCACAGTAGCATTGTGCCCGTGTCCTTGAACGGCACGTCAGACAGTCGAAGCCCCGTGACCGCCGCCCTGCAGGCCTGGACCTCTGGGTCGGCGATCTGATCGGCCGCCATGCGGGCGTAGTCGATGCCAAGGTGGACCGCACCGACTATGGACTGGGAGAGACAATCGGCGACCGTATTATCCTTCCCAGCAACATGTTGGATGTCCGTCGTGAACTCGGAAATGAAGGAGAGCTGGCATTGTTGACGGGCGGACCACGGCTCCGAGACTTTAGCCATGGCAAAAACCAGGGGCTTGTGGTCCACAAACGCCGTGAACGGGCAGGCTTCCAACAGGTAACGGAAGTGTCAGACAGCTAGGTAGAGGCCGAGGAGCTCACGATTGAAGGTACTGTACTTTCGTTCGTTAGGGCGGAACTGCCGGCTAAAAAAAGCAAGCGGCTGCCACGCCCCGTTGACCCACTGCTAGTGCATGGCACCAACCGCGTAGTCCGAAGCGTCCGTGGTGAGAGCAATCGGTCCGTTGGGCGACGGATGCGCCAGCATGGTTGCGCTGGTGAGGGCCAGTTTAGCATCCGTGAAAGCCTTGGCCATCTCCTCGGTCCAGTCGATGGCGCGTTTGGTAGGCTTGCCCCTGAGGGCCTCATAAAGGGGCCGCATCAGCTGGGCCGCACGGGGCACGAAACGATGGTAAAAGTTCACCATGCCCAAAAACTCCTGCAGGGCCTTGACAGTGAGGGTGCGTGGAAAACTTTTCACAGCCTCCACTTTAGACGGCAGTGGGACGACCCCCTCCTTCGTGATGCGGTGGCCGAGAAAGTCAATTGAAGCCACTCTGAACAAGGACTTGGCCGGGTTAATGATAAGGCCGTGCTGACTGAGGCGTTCAAAGAGCGCTCAGAGGTGAAGCATGTGCTCCGTCCTGGAAGCGCTGGCGATGAGAATATCGTCCAGGTAGACGAACAGAAACGGCAAATCCCGCAACATGCTGTCCATCAGGCGCTGAAAAGCCTGGGCCGCGTTCTTGAGCCCAAAAGGCATACAGAGAAATTCGAAAAGCCCGAACGGTGTAATCACCGCAGTCTTAGGAACGTCCTGTGGCCGGTCGGGGACCTGGTGGTAACCACGAACGAGGTCCACCTTAGAAAAAAAACTTTACCAGCCAAGCGGGCAGAAAAATCCTGGATGTGCGGGATTGGGTAGCGGTCAGGGGTAGTGGCGTCATTAAGGCGGCGATAATCCCCGCACAGGCGCCATCCGCCACCCGGCTTCGGCGCAATGTGGAGAGGCGAGGCCCATGGGCTGTCGGACCGTCGCACGATGCCAAGACGCTCCAACGTGTCGATCTCCGCCTTTGCGATAGCCAGTTTCCCCGGGTCGAGGCGTCGAGCCCGGGTGTAGACAGGCGGGCCGGTGGTCGGAATGTTATGCTCCACCCCGTGCTTGACGGCAACGGCCGAAAAGGTGGGCCATGCAAGGGCTGGGAACTCGGTGAGGAGGTGGGAGACCTCATCAGAGGTCGAGAGCATGCACGCAAGCCTCGTCGAGGCGGAGCCGCTCAGCGAGCATGGATATGAACTGAATGTCTCCGCATTAATGAGCCGCCGATTTTTAACATCCACCAATAGGCCGTTGGTGCAGAGGAAATCAGCGCCCAGCAAGGGGGTGGACACCTTCGCCATGACAAAATCCCATTTAAACCGCTGCCCGCCCAAGCACAGTGCCACGGTCCATTTGCCAAAAGTTTGAATAGCACTGCCGTTGGCGGCTTCCAGGGCGGGGCCGTGACTCCCGGCCTCCCGGTCCAACGCCGACACAGGTGGAAAGCTCACCTGGGCCCCTGTGTCGCAGAGGAAACGACGTCCGGAGCCGGTGTCCGAAATGAACAACAAATTGCCTGAACGGCCGACGCTCATGGCAGTTAACGAGCGCCGGCCATCCCGTTTCCCGACTCGCTGAAACTACAGGGTGGCCGGCATGCCTTGGCCTTGGGACCAAACCTTGCGTGGTAAAAGCACAAGCCTGGGGGCTTCCACCGCTGGGCCGTAATGGCGGCCGCGACGGTGTCCGCCAGCGGCGTAGGCTCGACGGGGCCGGGGTCCCATGCGGCTGCACTACATTGCTGGCTGGCGGAGAAATACTTGTCTGCTTTCCTGGCCAGGGCGCGGAAATCCTTAACAGACGAGTTGGCCAGGGCTGTCTGTACCTCACCTGGCAGCTGTTGCAGGAACAGTTCTTTGAAGAGGAAACATGGTCGGTGGCTGCCCAGTGGAGACAACATGTGGTCCATAAGCTCCGACGGCTTGGAGTCGCCCAGCCCGGGTAGAGAAAGTA
The DNA here is from genome assembly GCF_964187855.1 of Myxine glutinosa. Lineage (NCBI taxonomy): Eukaryota > Metazoa > Chordata > Myxini > Myxiniformes > Myxinidae > Myxine > Myxine glutinosa. The sequence goes on along the minus strand of NC_136265.1, from coordinate 162,002,149 downwards.
GTTCGCAGGCGCGCTCGGCCTCAGTACGCTCGAAGGTTACGAGCAGCAGTGCCTTTAGCGTCTCGTACTTGCGGTCCTTCGGAGGATCCCGGAGAAGGCTCACCACTCTGGTCGCAGTGGAGCAGCTCAACGCAGACACGACATAATAATACTTTGTGTCGTTAGCAGAAATGCTCCGAATGGCGAATTGGGCCTCAGCTTGTGCGAACCAAACGGCCGCTTGTCGTTCCCAAAACTCCCGCAGTTTGATCGAAACTGTGCTTGTCGCCATGTTCGTTTGAAGCCCCGAAAACGTTCGGGAGCAAGACGGGGTCACCAATGTCGGAGTTGCGGATAATGAGAGGGCGAGACGCTTTGTAGCTTGATCAAAGCTCCTTTATTCAAACAGAACTAAAACATACCGGAACTCACGCATCTTTTATAACGCAACTCACTCTCCAGGGGGCGTGGCTCCAACAACCGAGCACACACCACGCCCATACAAGCAATAGCCCCACTGGTCCCGTGCCTGTGGATTATGTCCCAATGGGGTAACCCCTACAGTCTAAAAAACAATACACAGACAAGTGCCGGGGAGCAAAATCTTCCACCTTTCAATGTGGTTCTTTTGTGTGAGTTCAGAAACCTGGATTTCACAAGAAAAGACAAACCAAGTTTACCCAACCCCTCAAGATCATTGAACAGAGAGGTCCTGCTATACCTACAGACTCTCTGATGGGAAAGGGTGGAATGCAATTCATCTCGCACCTGCAATTCAGACCCCAAATGGACTTGCTGCTGAAGGTTTGACAGGTTTTGAGGAGTATGGTGCACATAACCCTGTCCAACAAATGCCTCCATAAGTTATTACCCCAGATGTTCGTCGTGGGACCAGACATTGTCGAGCCCCTGAATGGACCAATGACTTTGTCACGTGGCATGTTTACCTTCAATTACATGCTTACTATGGGTTTTGTTTTTCATTACCAGTTGTTGTTATCTTCACGAAAAAAGGAATAATGGGATATGTGGTATGGTGATTCAGCATTCATTATATTTACCATCAATTACATGCTTACTACGGTATATTCTTTGTTTTTTTTTCCATTATTAACTCAACTGGACTACCGTCCAGTTGAGTTCATCACATACTGAACCCTCCGGCGTCCGTCGTCTGTCGTCGTCGTCTGTCGTCCGTTAACTTTTCGACGTTACCACTCCAGCGTCCACAAATATCAACCGATTCTGATCAAACTAGACATGCTGCATCCTTACCCCAAGGACCAGGTTGGTATTACATTTCAGCCCGATCTGTTGAAAAATGGCGGACTTAGGCGACCATTTTGTTTTTGGTCATGAAAACGACATTAACACTGTAGCGTCCACAAATATTAACAGGTTTTGATCAAACTTAGAATGTTTAACCCTTACCACACAAGGTAGGTTGCTATTGCATTCCAACCCGATACGTCACAAAATGGCCGCCATATTGTTTTCAGCTCCGAAACGACGTTAAGACTCTAACGTCCACAAATATTAACAGATTTTGATCAAACTTGGTGTGTGAGACTCTTACCACACAAGGTAGGTTGCTGTCGCATGTCAACCCGATCTGTCACAAAATGGTCGTCATTGGCCGGCATATACAAGTATAACGATACAAGGACCTTAAAATTATTACACAATGTTGTTGGCTTTTCATTTAAGTCAAATCTAGTACAGACAACTGACCTACTTTAAAGTTGTCCAGTCAGTTCAGTTGAGTTCTGCTTCCCTGGAAGCTCTAGTTAGTTGTTATCTTCAGGAAAAAGGGAATATGTGGTATTGGGAGGGTACATGAATATTAATGAATGCATGATGACCCGGAAAGGATGAGGCGTGACCGGTAGTGACGTGTGCGAGCTGGGCGAAAGTGGAGAAGAAGATGCCATTAAAAGGTTGAGCTGAAGAACCTGCATGTGGGCTGTCATTGTTATACAACATGTTTATCCGGGAGTGTCAATGAGTATGTAAAGGGAAGTGAAAATGTGAAAAAAAGATATTTTATAACACGTCGTCATCGTCGTCTCTGGTGCTGTCGTCCTGCCTGTCGTTGTTGGTTGTGTGCTCCTTTCCATGTTCGTCACACTTTATTCAAAAGGGTTCCTGCTGTCATAGAATACAGTACTAAAAATGGTACCTTAGGAACGGCTACATCAACTTTGGCATGGGTTAGGAACGTCATAAATTTAATTCTCCACTCAGATCAGGTTATAGATCAGATATATGAAATTTCAGATTATTCGGATAAGGATTTCGATTCAACCAAATAGGGCTGGAATACCACTTTTTTATTTCTTTTTTTTTGTATACAAAGTCGAGGCTCGTGTAAGAGCTAACACATTAAACACAAAAAAAGACAAACAGGCACATAAAACATAAAATGAAGGGAGCGGGAGACAAGAGGGGCAGAGAGAGGGAAACACACAAACACAACAGTAGAGAGCAGGGACATCGGGAAATCTATGGAAGGGAGAGGGCTGGAGGTTGTTGGAGAGGGGGGGGGGGGGAGGACATATCCTTCTTCTCCAATTATGTCATCGTTATCACCCATATACCCCATGGGGAGTTGATGACATATGCCAAGTCTCCATTTTATGTTCATTGAGTGGTTGTGTAGAAAATGATGTGCAATCTTTTATTTTAATCCAATATGGCTGCCATATAATGTGACCGATGATGTCATAAATTTCATTCTTCACTCACATCAGATATATGAAATTTCAGGTTTTTCAGAAAAGGATTACGATTCAACGAATTATGGCTGGAATACCACTTCACCAATGATGTCATTCTTATCACCCCTATGCCCCATGTGGAGTTAATGACATATGCCAAGTTTAATTCCTTTAATACAATATGGCTGCCATACCATGTGACCTATAACAGAGTTATCAATAAAATATTCTCCATGGGGAGACCCGCTTATGTTTAAAGTTTCACATCGATCGGACAAGCGGTTGCAGAGAAGACAATTTCTAAAAAGGAAAATGTATAGATGCGGACGGACACACACACACACACACACACACACACACACACACACACACACGCACACGCACTGATCCTTTTTGTAATCGCTGTACATCCTTTCAACTTCCTTCGTCATGAATGTTCATTCATGTGCTTGCTAAAGATAATGGGTTTAGTCGGTATCAAGACAAAACAAGTGGGCCAAGGAAGAGGTTACCTTCTTTCCCTTTGGGGCCTTTATTTAATAATCATATCTTGTGACTACTGGGACATCATTAAGCAAGGACTTGCAATAAAATAGGAAGAGCCAAGAGTGATTAAAAAAATACATTTTGACAAACTTCCATATCCACTCTGTCAATTACACTCATTTGTTGTTGTCAAACGATTTATTTATTTATTTATTTGGTCATGCCCACCACAGCGTGGATTTGCCCTGAGCCAGACAATACCTGAACTACCAGCGGACTAATCCCACTGAACAGTCACATTGAATGACAGCCACTCCAGCTTACCATCTCTCTGTAGTTAGTCGCGTAGATCTCGTGGCTGGCCCTTGTGTTTTCCTGGCCCACAAATGTACAATGTTGGACCGTAAATTATTCAGGCACGGCCCGCGGCCCAGCCAAATCCCAGGGCCTCGCCTCGTATATATTATTTATGCATTCATCATCAGCGTGGCGGCCGCACTGCCACGGCACTGCCTGACAGCCGCAGGATAGGTGGGTTGTTGAGGTGGTGGTTGTTGGGTGCTGCCTGATCGGATGAGCATCAACACCGGATAGTCAGGTTGCGATGGGCCAATTCGAGCGAAGAGCCATGTACGCAGTGCAATGCATGGCTTTATATCTGGAATCGGCCATTTTGGTTTTGATTTTACAGTTGGAACTTGGAAGCTGGGATGCCATTACGAGGCGAGACCGAAAGGCTCCAAAAACTTGGGCTGCGACTCAGGTCGCCAGTAAAGTCGTTTTTTAATGGGCTGCGGATTCTTCTGGGAACCGTTCCAAAACCACTCATCGAGCATCGTTCTCATAAAATCAAATTCACAGCATAATGTGTCACCGTATTTGTGCCATTTTGGCATCAAATTGCCCTCATAATTTCAGATTTTAAAAATCTCTCCCTTATATTATTCGTTGTATGTGCTTTTAAACGCAATTTTATATGAACCTCCTTTATTTAACACTAGCCGAAACCCGTGGAACATCCACGGAAGGAGGATGTGGTGTATGGATAGAGTGTACCATTATGGATGGCATAGGGGATTTGCTTGTCCGAGTAAGAGCTAGGAAGAAAGATGAGAATGAAGAGTGCGTATATGAACAACGTATTTATTGCAATCTACTTAAATGACAACGCTACGATATACTTTTGAAAATGAATGGATTCGTAATAGGAATCGGCATAGCACCACTCTGGCCACACTGGCGCAGTGGTATGTGTCAATGGAAAGGAACAGCAGTAGAACCATAGACTTTTTTAAAAATGAACGGATTAGTAAATCGACTGGAATTAGCCCCATACTGGCCCATTGGTAAGCGTCAATGTCAAGGCAGAGCAGTAGGAATATAACACAATGAACGCAGTATCAGAGGATGAAATTATTTTAAAACTTCTGGATAAGTGTGAGAGGCTCAGGTACATGGAGAAGTGGTATTGGGAGGGTACATGAATCCAGCAAGCCCAGCAAGGGGGTGGACACCTTCGCTCGGGTGGCAACTGCAGTGGTGGAGGTACTCGTATTATCAACCTTGATATACACATCTTTGAACGACCGTGCTCTTGAACATGCCACAAATAACTGGCTGTGGGAGAAGACAGGAGCAGGCAAATAGATACCCAGTTTACGGAATGTTTAGAAATTATGGTAAACCCACCTGATGAGGTTAGCGTACACCGCGATCGACGACACCGGCACAAATGCATGCTCAGGATTGTCCACTCAGTGGACGGCTTGCTGTCGCCTTCGACTGTCCAATCAGCGGACGGCTTGCTTCGCCTTCACCCAGCAGACGCCAATAAGATCGCGTCGTATCGGCAGTTAATCGGATGCTTTTAGGCCCCAACGTCGGCTAATTCTGATTTTTCGAGTATGGCTGTACGTGATAAACAAAGAGCGCGGTTCGTAGATCGTAAATCCATTAGTGCCGTGGGCATCGGGTCACTGGGTGCGGCGTAAAAGGGATAACAAAGTCGAGTCCTTACGCTATTATTATATAGATTACCAAATTCAGCAATGCCTTGTGAGACGTATGCTTCAAACACCATTGGCTAGAAGGGTGCTTATTTATTTATTTTTTATAGTACTGTATCTAAGTCTCATGGTGGAGCTGTCTCACACACGCATCTCACATATGTGGACGTACAGATGAATACACGAGACAGGACCGTTACACGAGGCAAACCAAGACTGCTAGATGAGACGAGCACAGCCACTGAGCTTGGGGGAAGTGTCGTCACTTCCCAGGGCACTCTGGGTACCTCGCTACGCCACCAATAATGGCACCGCCTTTCTCACCGCACGGAGCGGGGCACTTCCCAAGAAGGAATTTCCTCCTCTGCATGGATGCCAAACCGTGGGGATTGTCCGTGCTCTATCCTTTTAAATGCTGAGCATCAAGCAAGGAAGCAGAACATACCATTTTTAAAGTCTTTGGTACAACTCGGTTGGGGTTTGAACCGCTAGTATGGCAGATAGGTGAAATATTTGGGAGAATTGTGCCTTTGATGATACAAGCACGAGAGTTGGCACACAGTTAGAGTATGCCCTAAGGAAGACATTTGGCTATAGGGCCATCACAGATTTGTCCTGTGACAACAATGGCGGTCATTTTTTAAAAAAGGACAAATCTGTGATGGCCCTATAGCCATATATCTTTCTTAGGGCATACTCTGACTCTGTGCCAAATGCCATGCTTGTATCATCAAAGGCACAATTCCTGCACCTATGTGCCATACTATAAACCGGAAACAAGAAGGGTTGCTTTTGCTTCTGAAACAGTAACATGCAAGATCAATACTCGTAAATGTATGACCATTCGTCTTGTTATACAAGTGACGTTCAATCATACCGAGCATCTGGAAAGTGTTTCCCTGTTTGTTATCCTTGTCTGTCCTACAGAGTGGACCTCTCATGACGCTTCTGCCACTTTGCGTGCCCTTTTGACTTTGCTTTTTGTTGTGCAATTCCATGGCCGTAAAGGTATCATGATGGCTTCGCATGATTTTATTCACTTATTTCCTGCTCGCCTGGGTCAGTTTGTAATCGAAGAGTGCAGTTTTTACATTTTTACTTGTTGAAGAAGAGTTCTATTGTTTGTATTTTATGGTTACCAACGATAGTTACGATTGCCCTTTGTAGCCGAAGATGGCCCTTCACATGTGACAGGATGGCCTAGAGGTACAATCGCCTCCAAGCTGTCTATCCTGTGTTTGAATTCCGACCGAACGATAAGCTTGCGGGGTTTCACAGGCAGCGTGATATGGGTTCCGTCCCATATGGTGAGAGGTGTTCCGTCCCCCGGATGGAAGTTAACCGGGCATCCCATCTGCTGGCAATAGTTGGTGGATGGTAAAGATCCCACGGTGTCGTTTGTGAAGAGTAGGTGAGCTATTGCTGACACCATGGACAATGACAAATTCCTTCCCGAACCTACAAAAATCAGCAAAAAAGCAAAAAAAAAAAAAAAAAAGACAAAAAAGAAGAAAAAAAACCCAAAAAGCAAAATTCAGCAACACAGCTGTGCCCTCAGCCAATGATGCTACTCCGCAGCCTTGTACTGCAGATGAAAGAAGAAGAAGAACCTGGGATCATGAATTTGTTTATAGTGGAGCTGCTGAACTGGACAGCAACCATACTCAGATAGCGATCAGTGTAACTTGGTGTGAAGGGATCTACAAGAAGACCAGACCACTTGCTATCCACAGTTTAGGCAGGAATTTGGAATTTGATCAACATGCTAGTGTAGGTGGTACCTCGGTTAATCTTCACAAAGTATACCATGGCATTCACAAAGTACAAGTGCACAGAACAACGTTAACATCCACCATCAACCAGTTCCGACAGACGAGTCCTCTGGTTTAACGTTCTTCCGATGGAGGACACACACGTCCTGCATGCGAAACACCAAGGTGACAGCTTTCAGCTGGGTCCAGATTTCAACTCAAGCTGGACAGCTCAAAGGCTAGCGTGCATCCCTCTAGGATACCTGCCAGCCCAGGTTCACGATATACATACATGTTCATCCACTGTCAACTAATATCCCTGTAATTCGTCTATAATTCGTAACTCAAGAAATATAACCTGCGCACCATTACTCTCATCGGTGTGGTTCCACCAGGTGAAGCTGGTGATGATGTTTATGTTGTGAGGTCTCATATCCCCACTGTGCATCTCTCACCCTGTTTTCTCAGAACCTCTAACAGCATTCTCGAGCAGGAAACATAAATTATCAAAAGTAAGCGAACACTTGCACTAGATTTACACATGATTTGGAGAGGTTGCAGTTTTTGCAGATCCTGATGAACCATAGGGTTGCTCTTTGACGTGTAAAAATAAATTACGTCATTTGCAATACTTCCTTAGCCAATGCGTCATTATTCTGAAATGTGTTACTAGGGCAACACATAGGAGAAGTTCTTAAGTGTATAAATGCGATGACGTGTGTTCTTAGCTATGCTCGATTTTCCCCCAAGGTCTAGTCTGAGGCCACACTTTATGATGAGCATCACCTTCATAACAACACTTGATGAGCTCTCAGGGAGTCCTCTAAGGGATGGCTTTCACTTCAAAACTTGCTTGAAAGAGTGCATTAGTGGTGACACTGGCCTCAATAAAAGTGAATAAACCGTTGAACCAAACTTTATATTAAGGTGAGGATGAACAAAGGGCGCACATCACAAAAGTCATGGAATATTTCTACTCTAATTACAAAACTTTACCGGTCTCGACGTTTCTCATATTAACTTTTTCATTATTCTCGACGTACTGTTAAAAATATTCATTGTTTCCGAGGTTTGTTTTCGCCTCGTACAAACCATTAATACTCTGTTTTACATACATACATACATACATACATACATACATACATACATACATACATACATACATACTGTTACGTTTGTGGGGGTAGATGATGGATTACCATAGTACAGGCAAGATTGTGTAGGTATAGCATGGACCGTGGACAAATAGGAGACATCTCAATGTATTAAGTAGGGAAACCGGAGCTTAAGTTGTTTACATGTCTTCACACAAGGGGTGAAGCTATGGTAACAAGCGTTACGCCTAGATCCCCCGTCGGTGAAGTGATGCGAGTTGACAAAGTGGAAGACGCAAGGCCGCCATCTTGGATTTTGACGTGGCGACCCAATTTTCAATAGTGTTCTTCCTTATGCATAGATACACCCACACATCAGATTATAAGTTGGTACTTCGCTTATTTTTCAAGATATTTCGCTCACAATGTTCAGATATATGGTGGCGGCCATCTTGGATTTTGACGTGGGTCGCACCCACACACCAAATTCGAATGCAGTCCTTCGCTTACGTACGCACGCATGCCTGCACGCACGCCCACACGCACGCACGCACACACGGACGGACGGACGGACACACGGACGGAGGGGAAAACCATAGTCCCCCTTTTGCTCCGCGGTGCGACGGGGGACAATTAGACAGGGGTTAAGATTACTATTCCCCCAGTATGTGATTGCCCTCGGTGGTTTTTCCCTATGTTTTTATGAGGTAGCCCATTGGGCAAAGCCGTCTAGAACAGTTTGTCTGTCCGTATGTATGTATGTATGTCACCTCAAACGTATACCAAACAGAGCTGAGGATCTGGTCACATGGCAGGGTGATGTGATTACGTCTGATGTCATCACGGTGGTACGGCGGTATGGCGGCTGACTCTCCACACTCTGGCATTTTGATTCCAATTTCGTTCAGGCCGAACATATCCTCAAACCTGTCATATATCACAATCGCCATGCTCTACCTTTACGATTTTCATTCAGTGTGAGACACAAACAAACCGATTGTTAAAATGACCATCAAATATCGAAAGCATCGGCGTTACGGCTCTTCCAACAATATGGTATGTATACGGCTATTGGCCTTAGGCTTAATGCCTCACCTACGGGCCGCTTCGAAAAAATTACGCCCAGGTTTCTTAATACAGTTGTGTATCGTTTCAGTAGTATCGTTTTGGTAATAGTAATAAAAATAATAAAGTAAATATGACCATAACACTTTAATCCCAATGTCGTGAATACAAAGTTAATGGATTGAAGTGATGTTTGGTTCATGAATCAATGATAAGCGGTGTACGGTACTAACAACGGTGGAAGTAAGGAATTTGCCTCGGTTTTTTGATAGCATGTTATTAACCCAACCCTTGTGGGGTATTTAGATTACAGTAGATCTTCCCCTAGTTCTGTAAGTAAAACTTACCTCATGGATGCCTGGATTCCTCCAAATTTCTTTGTTTAATGTTATAAACAGCATTAGCGACTGTTTAAAAAGCTAATCATATGTGTTTGTGGTTTATAATAATTTACAAGCCCGGCTACGCCGCTGTTAGACTTTCGGTCTTGTTACAGTTATAACAAGGCCGGCGATAAAAACTCATGTCTTTAACAACAATAACAACCGTCCCCTGCAAGCCAGGCAGTGCCGATCAACAAGTAAGCCACGCCTTAATGACGCTCACGCCAAGCAACCCGGCAGGCCATGCCTCAAAGGTCATTATTGGTTGAGCCCGACCATGAGGTGATTCGATGGGGCTCAGCATTGATCAGGGTGAGGTCAGAGCAAGAAGATTCGAGCTGGAAAGAAGAAGAACAGTCGCTTTCTCAGTCGCTTTTGTCTCATGCTTTCGACTGCGGCTGGCTCATGTGTGCTTGTGAGGAGACTTTCTGGAGTGGACTTTTGGTGCTTTGTAGGGGGAGGTTATTGCGGCCGTCAGAGGGGCAATAAAAAAATTCCCTTTTTAAGGCCATTTTCCCTGCTAGAGCAGGGGTTAGCCTTGCAGGCCCACCCTAACCGCTAAGCCAACACCAGGCTCGTCAAAGAGGAGCAATAAGGTGGCAATTTGTGGGGTTCCTGGCGCTTCGGAAGGAGAGAGAGATAGAAAAAAGAGGGCCGTCTTCACAGCTCACTCAACGGCTCTGTGCGCATCACCGTCATCGGCTCGGCGCCATATTGGGCGCTCAGGCGCTGGAAGCGTGGACTTGGCCACCATGCCGACTGCACCAAACGATATCGTTGGGACACCAAAGCTGAGTGCCGGCCGGCTAAAGAGATTTGCTTTTCTTTTATTAGTCCCCTTTGTGTATGTATTTGAGTCTGCATGGAGGATCCTCACCGTAGGGAACCAGATTTACCTCACCGTTCATTTTTTATTCATTGCTTTACTTTCATCAAATCATGATTGTAGCATTTTTTAAATTTGTGGTGTCGTGTTTCTTTGTTCGGGGGTTTAGGGAATCCGTGTGCTTCATTCAGGTAAGCACCTCCCCACCTTCCGTGTATATACCTGTATATATATATATATACATCGCTTCCTGGCGGGAATATGAATGAGGGGGGGAGGAGAGGAGGGAGGAGGAGGGGAAGGGAAGGAGAGGGAAGGGGGAGGTAGGGGTGGGGGGAAGGAAGGGGGAGGGAGTAAAGGGGTGAGGAGAGGGGGAGGGGATGGGGGAAGGGAAAGGGGGAGGAGAGGGGGAGGGAGGAGAGGGGGAGGAAGGAGGAGGGGGTGGAAGAGGGAAGGGAGGGGGAGAGGGGGAGGGTAACAGTGAGGAGAAGGGAAGGGAGGGGGAAGGAAAGGGAGTGGAGTAGGAGGGGTAGAGAGAGGAGGGAAGGTGGAGGGGAGAGAGAGAAATGAGGGAGGAGAGAAGAAGGGAGAAGGAAAAGGGGAAAAAGGAGGGAAGGGGTGAGGAGGGGTGGGGGAGCAAGGAGGGGGAGGTGCAGGGAAGAGAGATAGAAAGGAAGGAGGGTGGAGCGAGGAAGCGGAGGGAAGGGTGGGGGTAGAATGACTATATAACACAAAAATGTTAGTTAATGTAAAAATGGGTACGTGAAAACAAAAAGGCAGTTCTGTCTACTGCAACGCCACGGCTTGCAAAAGCAGCCTGAATGGTGTTAACCAAGTGGCGGTTCACTTTTTAAAGCATATTCAAAAAGGGTGTTATAACACACCCAAACTTCCTCTGCCTTGTGACTAATTAATTAAGCACACAGGCATTTCTCACTTCATTTGTAGAGCCCTCGCCAAGTGGCTTAAGCACTCCAACAAAATGGGTGATAAGGAACGGTTGGCTTGGTAAACCCTGTTTTCTTTCCTGAAAGTCTTTGCAATGTCCATCTTGTTTATCCCATGCACCCTGCCCCAGCCCTCTCTCTTCCACAGATCTCCTGATGTCCCTGTTCGCTACTGTTGTTGTGCTACCCTCTCTCTCTCCCCATCTTATCTCCCACTCCCTTTATTCTATGTTCTATGTGTTAGCTCTTACACTGCCTTGACTAAGTATACAAAAAAGGATTAATTCGCTGATTAGTTATATCCTAATTTGCATGTTTAGAGTGTATATATATATATATATATATATATATATATATATATATATATATATATATATATATATATATATATATACACAAATAATTAAGTTAAGCACCCCCCCCCGTTTTTTTACAACCTCGCACATTACAAGTTTGTTGTCGTCAAAACAGTGTAATATACCCATGATATTGCTATATGTTCTGGAGAAGTGATATTATGGTCACATAAAAACATAACAATCATGCCGTTTTCAATATTTTATTCTGAATAATTTAAGGTGAAAATTTTTGGGAATTTTAGGCATATTTTCACCTCAATTTAAGTATGGAGCTATAGGTCCATCACGGACAGTGTGGATGACGTTTATGTTTTCTAACGTACAGTCATTGTTCTGAGAAGACCTCTAGCGATCTTTGCGTCAATAACGTGTGTAGGACCCACGTGATCGGATCACTGACTCAACCAATCACTTTTTTTCACTTTGATCACTCAATTTCATCAATGGATAATTGCTAATGTCATACCAATCATTATTTGATCTCACATACCTTAGAATATATGCCAATGTATACATATACACAAAGAATATATATTAGGGGGTGCTTACCTTAATTCGTTGTGTAGGGGTGCTTAACTTAATTCTTTGTGTATATATATATATATATATATATATATATATATATATATATATATATATATATATATATGTGTGTGACCACTCCTTTTTGCATATGCAGATGTATGGGGCTGCCGAGGCAGTTTCTTGGCTTTTGGGCACGGTACTGGACAGGTCGCCACTCCGATGCAGGATACTCGAATGGCTTATTGCCCCAGTAAGATGGTACTCATTTTGCCGACCTCAGAAGGATGATGGGCTGAGTCAACCCACCTGGGGTTAATTCAGCGGCTTGATGGGGGCTTGAACTCAGGACCTTGTGATCTTAAGTTAGTGTCATATATTATGTATGTTTGTATGTATATTTCTGAAAATTCCAGACCCTGCTATTCTGCTAAAGTAACCCTATAACGTGCCCATATAAATAGTTTCCAAACAATGCGCCGGAGAAGATTTTTCTTTTCTTTCAAATGAGATTATCGATTATTACAAATCAGGTTATTTTGTTCCCTATATGAACGGTTTTATTTTGTAAACCTTTCGGCTGGTCTGTCAAAGCTGCCTTGTGGCAAAACCATTGTCTGAACTAACTTTTGGTAACATGGTAATCCTGTTCTGAAGATTTGCATTTTACCAACTCGCTCTTTTCTCTCAGTCATCACTTTTTACCATGCCTCGTCAAGCACTCTCCTCATAATGGCTTCACATCACTCCCTTATAATCGTCTCTTTCTCTGTCTGCCTCTCTCCCTCTCTCTCTCTCGCTCTCTGTCTGCCTGTGTCTGTCTCTCTGTCTGCCTGTGTCTGTCTCTCTCTTTCACTGTCTGTCTCTCTTTCTGTCTGTCTGTCTGTCTGTCTGTCTGTCTTTCTTTCTTTTTTTTTCTTTTTTTCTTTTTCTCTCTCTCTCTCTCTCTCTCTCTCTCTCTCTCTCTCTCTCTCTCTCTCTCTCTCTCTCTCTCTCTCTCTCTCTCTCTCTCACAGCATGTTTTTGAACAGAAGCATTGATTGACATCTTTCCTCCATTAATAGCCAAAGTTTCCTAATATTGAATGTGGTAACTGGCAGCATTTTTGCTTTTTGTTGATGAGGCCTTATAAAGCCTCAAGGATGTCCAAGATTGGTTATTGATGTAAACTACAAACCCACGTGAGTGTTTTACAAAGCTATTTTGGCGTTTGATCGGTTATACGGAAGACAAACATACTACTGTACCTTATTCCATTTACATTGATTGCAAAAACTATTATTAAAAACTGAAGGGCACAACCAACTAGTGTAGCTGCACAGTGGGCAAGGGCTGGGTCAGACGATTCGACTACCGAGTGGTCTTCCTCCGGGACCGAACACTCACTTGTTGAATTGTCGTACCTGACCCTTTCTAGCTGGACAGCTCCACTACTTGGTAGCGCCTTAAGTTTTGAATCTGGACCTTCCGAATTGCATGAAGCAGCTATTTGTGAGATTGAATTGAAGCTTGGTGCAAGAAAAGACCACAAAACAAAAAACAAATCAAAAGCGCTCACCGTGGCCTCCAGGCACCACTCACCATGCTCAGCAATCAACAGCATCTGTTGGGGCAGGAAAACTACTCATGAGGTTACCTTTTAACACAAAAAAGCCTACTCATGAGGTTACCTTTTGACACAAAAAGCCTACTCATGAGGTTACCTTTTAACACAAAAAGCCTACTCATGAGGTTACCTTTTAACACAAAAAAGCCTACTCATGAGGTTACCTTTTAACACAAAAAAGCCTACTCGTGAGGTTACCTTTTAACACAAAAAAAGCCTACTCATGAGGTTACCTTTTGACACAAAAAAGCCAGATATCTGAAAAGCTACATCGCACACTGATGTGAAAAGTCGACATAAAGCCTGTTGTTGGCATGATACACATTATTGTCTGGTGGGGGTGGTCCCTGTGGGGATGGGCGTATTGCATGTGTAACCTGCTGAGAGAATGATAGAGGGACACTCGATGCCTTGATTCTATGAGAGCTAGGTAAGGATTTGCTGTTTAGTAGTAGTTGCTTCATTAAAATGTATTGCAATGTATTCCTTGTATCATGTAGACTAATGTTATGCTTATGATGTTATGTTTGTAGATGCACCAGGTCGATTGCATGAAAGCCTTCCTACTTCCTTGAGAGGTTTCTGGCTCCATTTTTACTACGCACACGTTGTAACTTTGGGAGCGTCAGAATTATAGGCTCTCACTAGTCTACTACTACTACTACTACTACTATTACTGCTACTACTACTATTATTTAAACAGCAATAATTATTCCCACATTCTTGTGGGATCAGCTGGGCCCAAGTCTTTCATGAACCTGTTGGCAGGAATTTCGAATTTGTTCAAGGTGCTGGTGATAATTCACCGACTCTTCTCCAAGGACACCGTAGGATCTTTGACGTCTACTAACGATGAGTCCTCCTCTGGCAGACGAGTCCTCTGGCTTCACATCTATCTATAATTCCAGTAATCTCTGTGTGTGTGTGTGTCTGTGTGTGTGTGTGTGTGTGTGTGTGTTTGTCTGTGACCGCTGTTTCTCGACAACCACGGGTCCGATCTAATTGAAACTTGCCAGATATATTGCTGGGGACCTGAGGATGTGCCTTTTCAAGGTTTCATATTAATCGGAGAAGTAGTTACCGAGCTATGTCCAAAAAACGATTCAACCAATCAGAGAGCAGCGAGCTATCACGTGTGCCGAACGTGGCGAACAGACTCTGCCTCGGACGGCACATTTGAGAGCGTATTCATTTATTTCACGTTGGCAAACTATGTTGGCGCTATGTTGGCGTTAAACTATGTTTTAAAACTAATTAAAACTAATTTGCGATTCATCGTAACTGCGATATGCGACCTTCCGGACAGTCAAATGAGGACGTCACTTCCGGACTTACGGATAGTCATAGTGACGACGTACTGATGCTGAACGTGGCGAGCAGACGCTGTAAGGTACGATCGATTGTAGTACACGTTTATAATAACTCTGCCGATACAGGCCCGATTAACTGCAGCGCCATCCGAGCTGCGGCGTCGGGACGATACATTCATTGTACGGTCACATCACGCACTTACGGGCACGCCCATGGGCCCATGGGCACGCCCATGCATGCATGGGCGAAGACATTTTTTTTTTTTTTTTTGGCAAGGAACGGGCACCCACGTACGGGCACGTCCTAGTCTATCTATAATTCCAGTAATCTCTGTGTGTCTGTGTGTGTGTGTGTTTGTCTGCGACCGCTGTTTCTCGACAACTACCGGTCCGATATACTTGAAACTTGCCAGGTATATTGCTGGGGACCCGAGGATGTGCCTTTTCAAGGTTTCATATTAATCGGAGAAGTAGTTACCGAGCTATGGCGATTTATTTACCCGTACTCGCAAGCCGTTCGCTTTGGCTTTGCGAATGGACCAAACCATTTCATGTAAATAGAGGGGGGGGGGGGGGTTCTACCGTACTCGCAAGCCGTTCGCTTTGGCTTTGCGAATGGACCAAACCATTTCATGAACCAAACCATTTCATGTAAATAGAGGGGGGGGGATTGTCACCGTACTCGCAAGCCGTTCGCTTTGGCTTTGCGAATGGACCAAACCATTTCATGTAAATAGAGGGGGGGGGATTGTCACCGTACTCGCAAGCCGTTCGCTTTGGCTTTGCGAATGGACCAAACCATTTCATGTAAATAGAGGGGGGGGATATAATTTTAGATATATATAGTACGGGCACGCCCTAGTCCTTCTAATGGACGGTACACATGTTGATGCATCACCCAACATGCAAAACACCAGGATGCCAGTTTTCTAGTTGGGCTGGGATTCCGAGGTCGGCAAAATGAGTTCCAGATTACTGGTAATGGGGCTACTGCATCAGTGACATAGTCGTGCTCCCAGAAATGATGCAACCAGCAGCCACAGGTTGCATACGAACCACCGCCACCTCCATTTTGATTACATATTCCTGTTTTAACAACACCTCTCTATCCCTCCTCCTCTTCGCTCTCTCATCTCTTTCGTACATTCGTTTGCCCTCCCAGACCCCTTCACCCAATCATCAAATTTGAGTTACGGGTACCATTTGGGGGGAATATGCTATATGCTATTTTTCAAGTAGTTAACATCTCAAGTTCAAACAAGCATTCTGAGTATTGCGCTGCAATACATGTCCCCTACCGGCAGTCTGTAGTCCGGAAAACTCTTGGGGAAATTACCAAGGGTTATTTACCCACAGGTTCTGAATCGTTCCCAATCGCTAATTACCTCAGGACAGGCTCACCTGTGATTCGCACTCGGGACTTCGATTTATACACCTTGCAGACAGGTCAGCAGAAGCACGAGAAAATAGGTTGTTGATAAAGAACCTTTCGAGTCGCTAAATATCAGTCATTTATTATATTTTCCGGTTCACGATCAATGATCGATGTGTATATATATGTTGCTCGGCTTGGCTCCGCCCCTCCCGAAAGCGCACGCTGTGTTGTGCTTTTGACGTTCGCGAGACGAGGCTGAGGGCGCGCGGTGCGGCTTGAGGAGAACTAGAATAAACAAGAGATATCCATTTTTAAAATATTTTCGTTTCATTAACGATATCTGCCAAACCACGTGCCCTGTCGCAAATTCCAAAATGACATTTTAGTAGACTGACATGCTGAACAGATCTGTGAAGTTTCCCCTTGATTGGATCAAAAATGAGGGAGGAGCTCGGTTTTAAAGGTTCATGCTTTAAAACGTCATAACTCTGAAACCATGTGATGCATGACGTCATGCTCGCTGACCTTTTTGTTCGTCATGGGTATGCGATCCTTCCTGCAAAGTTTGGCCTCGATCTGTTCAGCCGTTGCAAAGAAAAAGGGGTTTTCGTGTTTTCACGAAAAACAATATGGCGGCCGAACCACGTGACCTGTGACGTCATAATTACCATTAAAATATTCTACAGACCGAGTCCCTCCTATGGTGAAAATTTGATCTCAATCGGTCCAATTATTGCAGAGAAAATCTTTTTTTAAGGAAATTAAAACTTTAAATGGCACTGAGTTAAGGATCATCAGAATTATCAGAATTCCCAAAGTTCAAAGTGCCATAACTTTGTTAAAAATGATCGAAACGTCGTGAAGTTCGAACTTGATCTGTAACTTATCATGAGGAAACCATGTGCCAAGTTTGAAATCATTAGCATTAAGCGTTTAGAAAACAAAAGTCCGGAAAACTGTTCTTTGCGTGACGGACTGACGGACTGACAGACTGACTGACGGACGGAGGGACGGCGTGCACACCTATAGTCCCCTCCGGTGTACACCGGTAGGGGACTAATAAGGGGCATCTGACATGTGCAGCTTTATTTTAAAAACAAGACCGAAAGTCTAACAGCGGCGTAGCCGGGCTTGTAAAATATTATACTGTAAACCACAAACACATATGATTAACTTTTTAAACAGTCGCTCATGCTGTTTATAACATTAAACAAAGAAATTTGGAGGAATCCCGACATCCGTGAGGTAAGTTTTATAAACAGAACTGAGTGAAGATCTACTTTAATCTATGTACTCCACAAGGGTTGGAGGTGTGCTCATTTACCAAGCAGCTAGCTAGCGCTAGCCAAGCCAGCCGTTCCTTAACGGTTTTGATTGGAGTTTTTGCTCGAATGCTTAAACCAATTCGCGATCTCTCCACAAGAACCGTGGTAAATAAACACACCCGATGTTCTTAAGACCTGACCATAGATCTACTGTAATCTATATACCCCAAAGAGGAATGACCCTTTCTGCAACTCCCGTAGTGAGCGGGTGTAGGCCTACTAGTAAATTAAAATATCGGTCAGTGGAGTTAGCTGTCGTAATGACATCACAAACGTAATGATGTAATGGACACAAAACTGCCGCTACTTTAATATGTAGAGGATGATATATTTTAACTTGCAGTAAGTTTGCAGTCACTACGAAGGGATTGGTGTTACGATTAGACTTACTATAATATTAACGTTATGTTATCATTATTTCGAAAATGATATTACTATTAAAAAACCGAGGCGAATTCCTTACTTACTCAGTTATTAATATTCGTGCCGAACAACGCTTAGATCAGCGATTCATGAACCATACACCGCTTCAATCCATAAACCTTCGATTCACGACATTGGGATTAAAGTATTATGGTTATATTTACTATATTATTATTATTATTATTATGAAAACTATACGACTGAAACGATACACGATATGTATTAAGCAACCTGGGCTTAATTTGTCTGAAGCATTCCAAAGGTGAGGCATAACGCCCAAGGCCTATACGTACCGTTAAAGTGCGGCGTTACGCGCGCTGCTTGCGAACAAGGAGGAAGCGGACAAGCGGTAACTTATAAGCGTCTTTATTTCAGGAGCACACTGTAACACTGGCCCGCTCCGGGCTGGACGCCCGGTGTATATCATGAGGCCACGCCTACCCCTCGGGCGTGGCCACCGCCCACTTGGTGCGTGGAATGATGTCACCACGCCAGTGGGCTTTTGTGTCCGCCACACGCGCCCCCCCAGAATTCCCGCGCACCTGGAGGGCCAGTTTGCGGGGCAGACGAATGACCCGGCCGAAGCGCCCCCTGGTGCTCGGCGGCGTCCGGGGTGCAGGGATGCCAGGTGGGATGCCCCTGGCTGCCCCTGGGATGGGTGCAGGACCGGGGGGCGGCGTGGCGGTGGGGCTGGGCGGTGCCGGGGGTCCGCCCGCAGGAGGGCGGCCCCGACGTAGGGGTCGGGCCACTGGCGGTGGATGGTCCACATCGAGGTGGGCCGGCTTGAGGCGGTCTACCAAAACGCGGTCAGGAGTACCGCCGATGTCCAGGGTGAAGTGCTTCGCCCCGGTCTCCAGCACGCGGAAAGGCCCGTCGTACGGGGGCCGCAGTGGTGTCCGATGGGCATCGTGGCGGACGAAGACGTACTCCGCCGTGCGAAGCTCCGGGGCGACGTGCGTCGGTGGGTGCCGGTGGCATGCCGTTGGCACCGGGGCGAACCTCTGGGCGGTCTCTTGCAGAGCGGAGCGCTGCTGTGCCGCGGACCATGGTGCCGTGGAGTCGGGGAGGAACTCGCCCGGCACCCGCAGCGGTTGCCCGAAGACCAACTCCGCCGCGGATGCGCGCAGGTCCTCCTTGGGCGCCGTCCGGAGGCCCAGCAGGACCCAGGGGAGCCTGTCGACCCAGCCGCCGTCGTGGAGGGTGGCACGGAGCACGGCCTTCAATGAGCGGTGAAATCGCTCACACAGGCCGTTAGCCTGGGGGTGGTAGGCCGTGGTTCGGTGCAGCCGGACCCCGAGCCCCTGCGCAACCGCCCCCCAGAGCTCCGAGGTGAACTGGGGGCCGCGGTCGGATGAGATGTCTGAGGGGGCGCCGAACCGGGCGACCCAGGTGGTGATGAAAGCCTGCGCGACATCGGCCGCCGTTGTCGACGCCAAGGGAATGGCCTCCGGCCACCGGGTGGTGCGGTCCACCATGGTGAGGACGTAGGTGAAACCCCGCGAGGGGGGCAGAGGTCCCACCAGGTCCACGTGGACGTGGTCAAACCGGCGTCCCGGCACCGGGGCCTGGGTGTGACGGTGCACCTTGGCGCGCTGGCACGCGAGGCACGTCCTGGCCCAGCCGCGGACGGCCTTCCGGAGGCCATGCCAGACGAACTTGTCGGCGATCAGCCTTTGGGAGGCCCTCGCGCCCGGGTGGGACAGGCCGTGGATGGCGTCAAACACCTGGCGCTGCCAGCCCGCGGGCACGATGGGGCGAGGACGCCCGAGGGAGACGTCACACAAGAGGGCCGCGCCCGCGCCGTCGAACGGCACCTCGGTGACGCGGAGGCCCGTGACGGCGGTCCGCAAGGCCTGGACGTCGGGGTCAGCGGCCTGGTCCGCTGCCATCCGGGCATAGTCGATGCCGAGGTGGACTGCGTGGGCGACGGCCCGGGAAAGGCAATCCGCCACCGGGTTGTCCTTCCCCGCGACGTGCTGGATGTCCGTCGTGTACTCGGACACGGCCGAGAGGTGACGCTGCTGCCGGGCCGACCACGGCTCGGTGACCTTGCCCATAGCGAAGATCAGCGGCTTGTGGTTGACGAAGGCAGTGAACGCACGGCCCTCGAGCAGATGGCGGAAGTGCCTGACCGCCAAGTGAAGTCCGAGCAACTCGCGGTCGAAGGTACTGTAACGGCGTTCGGGCGGGCGAAGCTGCCGGCTAAAGAACGCCAGCGGTTGCCAAGCTCCACGCACCCATTGCTCGTGCACCGCGCCCACCGCGTAGTCCGAGGCATCGGTGGTGAGGGCGATCGGTGCATCGGGCGCCGGGTGCGCGAGCATGGTGGCATTAGCCAAGGCGAGCTTCGCGCCCGTGAACGCCGTGTCCATCTGCTCGGTCCAGGTAACGTCGCCTTTGCCCGGCTTACCACGGAGAGCTTCGTGCAGGGGGCGCAGGAGCTGGGCGATACGGGGCAGGAACCGATGGTAAAAGTTCACCATGCCCAGGAACTCCTGCAGCCCTCTGATCGTGCGGGGGCACGGAAACCCCTTCACCGCCTCCACCTTGGCCGGCAGGGGGACGGCTCCGTGCCTGGTGACACGGTGCCCCAGAAAATCGATTATGGCGGCACCGAACCGGCACTTTGCGGGGTTCACAATCAGGCCATGCTGGCCCAGGCGTTCGAAGAGCGTGCGGAGGTGGCGTAGGTGCTCTTCGCGGGACGCGCTGGCGACGAGGATATCGTCCAGGTAGACGTAGACAAAATCCAAGTCGCACAGGACGCTGTCCATCAGTCGCTGGAACGCCTGAGCCGCATTCTTCAGACCGAAGGGCATGCGCAGGAACTCGAAGAGTCCGAATGGCGTGATGACCGCCGTCTTCGGGACGTCCTCCGGCCTGACGGGGACCTGATGGTAGCCGCGTATGAGGTCCACCTTCGAGAAGAAGGACCTGCCCGCCAAACGGGCGGAAAAGTCCTGAATGTGGGGGACGGGGTAGCGGTCGGGAGTCGTGGCGTCATTGAGACGGCGATAGTCCCCGCACGGTCGCCATCCCCCGCCGGGCTTCGGCACGATGTGCAGCGGCGACGCCCAAGCGCTCTCTGAGCGCCGAACGATGCCGAGTCGCTCCAGGGTAGCGAACGCCGCTTTTGCCACCGCCAGCTTCGTCGGCTCGAGGCGGCGTTCCCGGGCGTAGACCGGTGGCCCGACGGTGGGGATGTGATGGGCCACCCCGTGCTTGACGGCCCCCGCCGAGAAGGTGGGCCGCGTGAGGGCCGGGAAGCCGGCGAGGAGGCGGGTGAATGCGTCCACTGCCGGAAGCGTACAGACCAACGTGGCCGGAACCGAACCGTTCGGCAAGCCGCTTGGCAAGCCGCTCGTTGAGCTGGGCAACGCACAAGCGAGCGAGCTGAACGTCTCGGCCTGGACAAGACGTCTGCGCTTGACGTCGACCAGGAGCCCATTAGCGCACAGGAAGTCCGCGCCAAGCAGTGCCATGGGCACGTCGGCGGTGACGAACGTCCATCGGAAAACCTGCCCTCCAAACCGCAGAGAGAGGCAGCGTTTTCCGTACGTACGGATGGGCGTCCCGTTCGCGGCAAGCAGCGCGGGGCCCCCACCCGCGGCGTGCTTGTCTGACGTGCCGGCGGGAATGACACTCACCTGCGCTCCCGTGTCACACAGGTAACGGCGCCCGGAGAAGGTGTCCGTTATGAACAGCAGGCTGCTCGAACGGCCGGCGCTCATCGCCACTATTGAGCGCCGGCCCGGGCGTTTCCCGACCTGTTGAAGGAGCATGGCGGATGACACTGCCGAGCTTCGTGGCCGAACTTGGCGTGGAACCAGCACCAGGTGGTGGAGCTGGAGGAGCGCGGCTGGCTCCGCCAGGCCGGTGGAGTTGGCGGGTTTCCCCGCGGTGGCGGTTTTCGCCGCGGCGGTGGGCGGGGCGTGGCGGCGTTCACGAGGTGCGTATCAGCATGCTGCGTATGCTGTAGAAGCTGATGCTGTGGAACAGCAGCATCAGCAGCATCAGCAGCATCAGCCTCGAGGGCCGTGACGGCCACGCCGACTCTCGCCCGCGTGTCCGAAGCGGCGAAGTACCTGTCCGCCTCGGCTGCCAATGCTCGGGGTTCCGTTAGCCCGGTCCCGGCCAACGCGAGGCGAACCTGCGCTGGAAGTTGGCGACGGAAAAGCGCCCGGAATAGAGAACCGGGGGCTTCGTCGCCCAACAGTGACAGCATATGGTCCATTCGGACCGACGGGCGCGTGTCACCGAGCTCGGGGAGATCCAGGAGGCGGTCGGCCCGTGCGTCGTCCATGAGGCCGAACGTGGCTAGGAGTAGCCGCTTGAGTGCCTCGTACTTGTGGCCGTCCGGTGGGTGGCGAAGGACGGACACAACTCGAGCGGCCGTGCCGGGCCCGAGGGAGGCGACGACGTGGCAATAGCGCGTGTCATCGCCAGTGAGGCGCCGAAGCTGAAATTGGGCTTCGGCCTGGACGAACCAGACTTCGGCCTGAGCCTCCCAAAATTCGGGAAGTTTGACGAAGTTGGCCATGGCAATGGCGTCGCGTGTGGAAGGATCGCTCCGGCAGATCCAACGTCGAGGGGGTCACCAGTAAAGCGCGGCGTTACGCGCGCTGCTTGCGAGCAAGGAGGAAGCGGACAAGCGGTAACTTATAAGCGTCTTTATTTCAGGAGCTCACTGTAACACTGGCCCGCTCCGGGCTGGACGCCCGGTGTATATCATGAGGCCACGCCTACCCCTCGGGCGTGGCCACCGCCCACTTGGTGCGCGGAATGATGTCACCACGCCAGTGGGCTTTTGTGTCCGCCACACCGTACCGTTTTGTTGGAAGAGACATAACGCCGATGCTTTCGATATTTGATGGTCATTTTAACAATCGGTTTTTTGTGTTTCACACTGAATGAAAAACGTAAAGGTAGAGCATGGCGATTGTGATATATGACAGGTTCGACGATATGTTTGGCCTGAACGAAATTGGAATCAAAATGGCGGAGTGTGGAGAGTCAGCCGCCGTGCGCCGTAATGACATCAGACGTAATCATATTACCGTGTCATGTGACCAGATCCTCAGCTATGATTGGTATACGTTTGAGGTGACATACATGCATACATACATACATACATACATGCATACATACATACGGATGGACAGACGGACGGACAAACACTGTTCTAGACGGCTTTGCCCTATGGGCTACGCCGTAAAAAGTATTAATGACAGACGTAGCACTTCTGGTAATGTATACATTTTTTCCATTCTTACTGTTAATAATACAGTGTATGTGCCCTAATATTCAGCATGGGTTTTCTTATATAGTACTTTAAGGCCTATCTTATGCATACAATTATCATTTAGCTATACCTTTTCTTAACAAGCACATCTACTCATATTGGTTTAAATGTTTCACAATTCCTTCATGTTGGTTTACCTTCAATACAAAATAGAAATCCATGCAAATACGCTCTACTGGTGAAACATCACATGCTGAAACACACCTGGAGGCTCACATCTTTCACCAGCATTATATGTAGGTAGGCTGAATGGTGCTACATGAAGGTCCTGCTGCTTTGTTTTATCAATTGTAGTTTTGGGCCTATGATTGTTTTCTGAACAGCAATTCCATTCACCCTATGTGTTGTACCTGCACACCAGTAAGGGTCTCTTCAAGGTGATCTATATGTTGTCAAAGAAGAGTCCAGTGGGAATGCTATAATGGATCTGCTCAGGTAGCACAATAGCATACTCAGCTGGTGATGACAGTTTATAAAATGCAAAAGCTCCATCAATCTCTAACGCTTTGGAATATGATATTCCATTACCTACACAGTTCCAAACTTTTATTAGTTCAACATTTCCAGTAAGAAAGTTAACTGCAAATGGAAGCAGTATACATTTATGGGTTTTGTGTTTACCACCACTCACATTGTAGATAAAGTCTTGGCCAATGGAATTGATGCATTTAGAAACTTTATCAGGTGTCACACGAGAATCCTCAACATTTCCAGTCAACAAACACTTGAGGATTAGCTTAACAGAGGAAGGAATGCATAACAGCATCAACGTTCAGTTGTGATAGTTGCGGTGGCCATGAGAGGTCTTCCTTTAGGCTTTTAATAATAATAATAATAATAATAATAATAATGCATTTATTTTATATAGCGCTTTTCAGGAAGCCCAAAGACGCTTTGACAGAGTGCAAAACATAATGCATAGCAAAACATAAAAACAATTGCAAAAAAGAAGAATCAATAGGGAAATATTCAAAGCACAAAGGAGGGAGAAGGAGAGGAGATAGTCAGGGGTTAGATGCTGTGGGTTAAATGTTGAATGCAGTGTTGAACAGGTGGGTCTTGAGTGATGTTTTGAATGTGGTGAGTGAGGAGGAGTCTCTGATGGTGTGAGCTAGTGAGTTCCAGAGGGTGGGAGCAGCGATGGAGAAGGCCCTGTCCCCCCAGGATCTGAATTTGGTCCGGGTGGGGGGGGGGGGGGGGGGGGGGGGGTCAGGAGGTTGGTACCAGCAGAGCGGAGGTTGCGGGTGGGAGTGTGTCTGGAGAGGAGGTCAGCCAGGTAGGATGGGGCCAGGTTATGGAGGGCTTTGTAGGTCAAGAGGAGGATGTCAGTTCTCAACTGTATAGCTGCTCGGTTCAAAGTTTTATTAACATCTGAAGCTCTCTGTCTCAAAGTTTTTATTTCTTCCTCCAACTGCTGGATTTTCCGATAGCAATCTGTGTAAATACTGATGCACTTGCTGGGAAGCAGTAATAGTTTTCCTTTTTACCTCCACCACCACCACCAAAGGTGGATGGAGGTTATGTTTTCACCCCTATCTGTCTGTTTGTCCATTTGTCTGACCGTTTGTGAACAAAATATCTCAAAAAGTTATGGACGGATTTGGACGAAACTTGGTGCACAGGTTGGGTGTGTGACAAGGAAGAATCGATTAAATTTTGGTGAAGAGCCGGATCCGGCTAGTAGAATTTTTTAAGTGATTCTTCACCATTGAGTGATATGGGCAACCAGGTGGAGGTTTGCTCTCGACTGAGTGATGTTCCAG